>NC_092175.1:300000-474255 GCF_045791955.1 Oncorhynchus clarkii lewisi
CTCTAGGTTGCTTCTTGCGGAAATTCCAAACGGCTGGGGAATTAGCTCAGATGCTTTGCATGCGTGAGGAAGTGGGATCGATGCCTGCATTCTCCAAAAGCAAATTCTTTATTGGATCCAAAAAAACTCCAGTTCACACTTCATGCAGCCTTGTCTTACGACAACCTACTGTCATGTAAACAATGACAAGAAACTGTCATGTAACAATGACAAGAAACTCTCATGTAACACTGATGTCACAATGTCAGATGAAAAAGAAAGACATTACCTACTTTCAGAGAGCAGCGTATCACACACTCTAACCAACTGAGCTAACCGGCCGCTGGCTACAGAGCACAATTGTTGAGATGCACCGAGCCTCTGCAAGTGCTGGAGCACAAACTAACAAGTCCACCAACAGCATAGCCTGACAAGACTGGACACTCTTGGTTGCTCCTTGTGGCAACTCCAAACAGCTGGGGAATTTTATCAATTGGTATTGTGTTTGCTTAGCATGCTATAGGTAGTGGGATCGATGCCCGCATTCCTCAAAAACATTTTTTTTTGTGGATCCAAGAAAGCTCCAGTTCACACTTCATGCAGCCTTGTCTTACGACAACCTACTGTCATGTAACAATGACAAGCAACTTTCCTGTAACACTGATGTCAAAATGTCAGATGAAAAAGCAAGAAATTACTTACTTTCAGAGGAGCAGCGTAGCACACACCATTGAGGCCCACAAACAAAGCTTTGGATAGTTTCCTTGAAGCCAGAGCATGAAGAAAGAACAAATACAAATGCCGAAACCCGGGATCGAACCAGGTACCTTAATATCTTCAGTCTAACGCTCTCCCAACTGGGCTATTTCGGCAATTCACAAAATTTATTTCTGCGGCACCCTTGACAATTCACATGCATGTGACTCACAATTTTGACACTCAAAATGTACATCATAGCTAGTACGGGGATCGAACCCATGACCTTGGCGTTATTAGCACCACACTCTAACCAACTGAGCTAACCGGCCATTTGCTATTTTGCTCAATTGTTGAAATGCACCGAGCCTCTGCAAGTGCTGGCACGTAAACAAACAAGTCCACCAACAGCATAGCCTGACAAGACTGAACCCTCTAGGTTGCTTCTTGCGGAAATTCCAAACGGCTGGGGAATTAGCTCAAATGCTTTGCATGCGTGAGGTAGTGGGATCGATGCCTGCATTCTCCAAAAGCAAATTCTTTCATGGATCCTAGAAAACTCCAGTTCACACTTCATGCAGCCTTGTCTTACGACAACCTACTGTCATGTAAACAATGACAAGAAACTGTCATGTAACAATGACAAGAAACTCTCATGTAACACTGATGTCACAATGTCAGATGAAAAAGAAAGACATTACCTATTTTCAGAGAGCAGCGTATCACACACTCTAACCAACTGAGCTAACCGGCCGCTGGCTACAGAGCACAATTGTTGAGATGCACCGAGCCTCTGCAAGTGCTGGAGCACAAACTAACAAGTCCACCAACAGCATAGCCTGACAAGACTGGACCCTCTAGGTTGCTTCTTGCGGAAATTCCAAACGGCTGGGGAATTAGCTCAAATGCTTTGCATGCGTGAGGTAGTGGGATCGATGCCCGCATTCCCCAAAAACACTTTTTTTTGTGGATCCAAGAAAGCTCCAGTTCACACTTCATGCAGCCTTGTCTTACGACAACCTACTGTCATGTAACAATGACAAGCAACTTTCCTGTAACACTGATGTCAAAATGTCAGATGAAAAACATGAAATTACTTACTTTCAGAGGAGCAGCGTAGCACACACCATTGAGGCCCACAAACAAAGCTGTGGATAGTTTCCTTGAAGCCAGAGCATGAAGAAAGAACAAATACAAATGCCTAAACCCGGGATCGAACCAGGGACCTTTAGATCTTCAGTCTAACACTCTCCCAACTGAGCTATTTCGGCAATTCACTAAATTTAATTCTGTAGCACCCTTGACAATTCACATGCATATGACTCACAATTTTGACACTCAAAATGTACATCATAACCAGTACGGGGATCGAACCCATGACCTCGGCGTTATTAGCACCACACTCTAACCAACTGAGCTAACCGGCCATTTGCTATTTTGCTCAATTGTTGAAATGCACCGAGCCTCTGCAAGTGCTGGCACGTAAACGAACACGTCCACCAACAGCATAGCCTGACAAGACTGGACCCTCTAAGTTGCTTCTTGCGGAAATTCCAAACGGCTGGGGAATTAGCTCAAATGCTTTGCATGCGTGAGGTAGTGGGATCGATGCCTGCATTCTCCAAAAGCAAATTCTTTCATGGATCCTAGAAAACTCCAGTTCACACTTGCAGCCTTGTCTTACGACAACCTACTGTCATGTAAACAATGACAAGAAACTGTCATGTAAACAATGACAAGAAACTCTCATGTAACACTGATGTCACAATGTCAGATGAAAAAGAAAGACATTACTTACTTTCAGAGAGCAGCGTATCACACACTCTAACCAACTGAGCTAACCGGCCGCTGGCTACAGAGCACAATTGTTGAGATGCACCGAGCCTCTGCAAGTGCTGGAGCACAAACTAACAAGTCCACCAGCAGCATAGCCTGACAAGACTGGACCCTCTAGGTTGCTTCTTGCGGAAATTCCAAACGGCTGGGGAATTAGCTCAAATGCTTTGCATGCGTGAGGTAGTGGGATCGATGCCTGCATTCCCCAAAAACACTTTTTTTTGTGGATCCAAGAAAGCTCCAGTTCACACTTCATGCAGCCTTGTCTTACGACAACCTACTGTCATGTAACAATGACAAGCAACTTTCCTGTAACACTGATGTCAAAATGTCAGATGAAAAACATGAAATTACTTACTTTCAGAGGAGCAGCGTAGCACACACCATTGAGGCCCACAAACAAAGCTGTGGATAGTTTCCTTGAAGCCAGAAGAAAGAACAAATACAAATACCTAAACCCGGGATCGAACCACGGACCTTTAGATCTTCAGTCTAACACTCTCCCAACTGAGCTATTTCGGCAATTCACTAAATTTAATTCTGTAGCACCCTTGACAATTCACATGCATATGACTCACAATTTTGACACTCAAAATGTACATCATAAACAGTACGGGGATCGAACCCATGACCTTGGCGTTATTAGCACCACACTCTAACCAACTGAGCTAACCGGCCATTTGCTATTTTGCTCAATTGTTGAAATGCACCGAGCCTCTGAACGTGCTGGCACGTAAACAAACAAGTCCACCAACAGCATAGCCTGACAAGACTGGACCCTCTAGGTTGCTTCTTGCGGAAATTCCAAACGGCTGGGGAATTAGCTCAAATGCTTTGCATGCGTGAGTTAGTGGGATCGATGCCTGCATTCTCCAAAAGCAAATTCTTTCATGGATCCAAGAAAACTCTAGTTCACACTTCATGCAGCCTTGTCTTACGACAACCTACTGTCATGTAAACAATGACAAGAAACTGTCATGTAACAATGACAAGAAACTCTCATGTAACACTGATGTCACAATGTCAGATGAAAAAGAAAGACATTACTTACTTTCAGAGAGCAGCGTATCACACACTCTAACCAACTGAGCTAACCGGCCGCTGGCTACAGAGCACAGTTGTTGAGATGCACCGAGCCTCTGCAAGTGCTGGAGCACAAACTAACAAGTCCACCAACAGCATAGCCTGACAAGACTGGAAACTCTTGGTTGCTCCTTGTGGCAATTCCAAACAGTTGGGGAATTTGATCAATTGGTATTGTGTTTGCTTAGCATGCTATAGGTAGTGGGATCGATGCCCGCATTCCCCAAAAACTATTTTTTTTGTGGATCCAGGAAAGCTCCAGTTCACACTTCATGCAGCCTTGTCTTACGACAACCTACTGTCATGTAACAATGACAAGCAACTTTCCTGTAACACTGATGTCAAAATGTCAGTTGAAAAAGCAAGAAATTACTTAGTTTCAGAGGAGCAGCGTAGCACACACCATTGAGGCCCACAAACAAAGCTGTGGATAGTTTCCTTGAAGCCAGAGCATGAAGAAAGAACAAATACAAATGCCGAAACCCGGGATCAAACCAGGGACCTTTAGATTTTCAGTCTAACGCTCTCCCAACTGAGCTATTTCAGCAATTCACTCATTTTAATGATGTGGCACCCTTGACAATTCACATGCATGTGACTCACAATTTTGACACTCAAAATGTACATCATAGCCAGTACGGGGATCGAACCCACGACCTTGGCGTTATTAGCACCACACTCTAACCAACTGAGCTAACCGGCCAGTTGCTATTTTGCTCAATTGTTGAAATGCACCGAGCCTCTGCAAGTGCTGGCACGTAAACAAACAAGTCCACCAACAGCATAGCCTGACAAGACTGGACCCTCTAGGTTGCTTCTTGCGGAAATTCCAAACGGCTGGGGAATTAGCTCAAATGCTTTGCATGCGTGAGGTAGTGGGATCGATGCCTGCATTCTCCAAAAGCAAATTCTTTCATGGATCCTAGAAAACTCCAGTTCACACTTCATGCAGCCTTGTCTTACGACAACCTACTGTCATGTAAACAATGACAAGAAACTGTCATGTAACAATGAAAAGAAACTCTCATGTAACACTGATGTCACAATGTCAGATGAAAAAGAAAGACATTACCTATTTTCAGAGAGCAGCGTATCACACACTCTAACCAACTGAGCTAACCGGCCGCTGGCTACAGAGCACAATTGTTGAGATGCACCGAGCCTCTGCAAGTGCTGGAGCACAAACTAACAAGTCCACCAACAGCATAGCCTGACAAGACTGGACCCTCTAGGTTGCTTCTTGCGGAAATTCCAAACGGCTGGGGAATTAGCTCAAATGCTTTGCATGCGTGAGGTAGTGGGATCGATGCCCGCATTCCCCAAAAACACTTTTTTTTGTGGATCCAAGAAAGCTCCAGTTCACACTTCATGCAGCCTTGTCTTACGACAACCTACTGTCATGTAACAATGACAAGCAACTTTCCTGTAACACTGATGTCAAAATGTCAGATGAAAAACATGAAATTACTTACTTTCAGAGGAGCAGCGTAGCACACACCATTGAGGCACACACCATTGAGGCCCACAAACAAAGCTGTGGATAGTTTCCTTGAAGCCAGAGCATGAAGAAAGAACAAATACAAATGCCTAAACCCGGGATCGAACCAGGGACCTTTAGATCTTCAGTCTAACACTCTCCCAACTGAGCTATTTCGGCAATTCACTAAATTTAATTCTGTAGCACCCTTGACAATTCACATGCATATGACTCACAATTTTGACACTCAAAACGTACATCATAACCAGTACGGGGATCGAACCCATGACCTTGGCGTTATTAGCACCACACTCTAACCAACTGAGCTAACCGGCCATTTCCGATATTGCTCAATTATTGAAATGCACCGAGCCTCTGCAAGTGCTGGCACGTAAACGAACACGTCCACCAACAGCATAGCCTGACAAGACTGGACCCTCTAAGTTGCTTCTTGCGGAAATTCCAAACGGCTGGGGAATTAGCTCAAATGCTTTGCATGCGTGAGGTAGTGGGATCGATGCCTGCATTCTCCAAAAGCAAATTCTTTCATGGATCCTAGAAAACTCCAGTTCACACTTGCAGCCTTGTCTTACGACAACCTACTGTCATGTAAACAATGACAAGAAACTGTCATGTAAACAATGACAAGAAACTCTCATGTAACACTGATGTCACAATGTCAGATGAAAAAGAAAGACATTACTTACTTTCAGAGAGCAGCGTATCACACACTCTAACCAACTGAGCTAACCGGCCGCTGGCTACAGAGCACAATTGTTGAGATGCACCGAGCCTCTGCAAGTGCTGGAGCACAAACTAACAAGTCCACCAACAGCATAGCCTGACAAGACTAGACCCTCTAGGTTGCTTCTTGCGGAAATTCCAAACGGCTGGGGAATTAGCTCAAATGCTTTGCATGCGTGAGGTAGTGGGATCGATGCCCGCATTCCCCAAAAACACTTTTTTTTGTGGATCCAAGAAAGCTCCAGTTCACACTTCATGCAGCCTTGTCTTACGACAACCTACTGTCATGTAACAATGACAAGCAACTTCCCTGTAACACTGATGTCAAAATGTCAGATGAAAAACATGAAATTACTAACTTTCAGAGGAGCAGCGTAGCACACACCATTGAGGCCCACAAACAAAGCTGTGGATAGTTTCCTTGAAGCCAGAGCATGAAGAAAGAACAAATACAAATGCCTAAACCCGGGATCGAACCAGGGACCTTTAGATCTTCAGTCTAACACTCTCCCAACTGAGCTATTTCGGCAATTCACTAAATTTAATTCTGTAGCACCCTTGACAATTCACATGCATATGACTCACAATTTTGACACTCAAAATGTACATCATAACCAGTACGGGGATCGAACCCATGACCTTGGCGTTATTAGCACCACACTCTAACCAACTGAGCTAACCGGCCATTTGCTATTTTGCTCAATTGTTGAAATGCACCGAGCCTCTGCAAGTGCTGGCACGTAAACAAACAAGTCCGCCAACAGCCTAGCCTGACAAGACTGGACCCTCTAGGTTGCTTCTTGCGGAAATTACAAACGGATGGGGAATTAGTTTAAATGCTTTGCATGCGTGAGGTAGTGGGATAGATGCCTGCATTCTCCAAAAGCAAATTCTTTCATGGATCCTAGAAAACTCCAGTTCACACTTCATGCAGCCTTGTCTTACGACAACCTACTGTCATGTAAACAATGACAAGAAACTGTCATGTAACAATGACAAGAAACTCTCATGTAACACTGATGTCAAAATGTCAGACGAAAAAGCAAGAAATTACTTACTTTCAGAGGAGCAGCGTAGCACACACCATTGAGGCCCACAAACAAAGCTGTGGATAGTTTCCTTGAAGCCAGAGCATGAAGAAAGAACAAATACAAATGACGAAACCGGGGATCGAACCAGGTACCTTAATAACTTCTGTCTAACGCTCTCCCAACTGAGCTATTTCGGCAATTCACAAATTTTATTTCTGTGGCACCCTTCTGTGGCTGGGGAATTAGCTCAAATGCTTAGCATGCGTGAGTTAGTGGGAAATTCCAAACGGCTGGGGAATTTGCTCAAATGCTTTGCATGCGTGAGGTAGTGGGATCGATGCCTACGTTCTCCAAAAGCAAATTCTTTCAAGGATCCAAGAAAGCTCCAGTTCACACTTCATGCAGCCTTGTCTTACGACAACCTACTGTCATGTAACAATGACAAGCAACTTTCCTGTAACACTGATGTCAAAATGTCAGATGAAAAAGCAAGAAATTACTAACTTTCAGAGGAGCAGCGTAGCACACACCATTGAGGCCCACAAACAAAGCTGTAGATAGTGTCCTTGAAGCCAGAGCATGAAGAAAGAACAAATACAAATGCCGAAACCCGGGATCGAACCAGGGACCTTTAGAGCTTCAGTCTAACGCTCTCCCAACTGAGCTATTTCAGCAATTCACTAATTGTATTTCTGTGGCACCCTTGACAATTCACATGCATGTGACTCACAATTTTGACACTCAAAATGACCATCATAACCAGTACGGGGATCGAACCCATGACCTTGACGTTATTAGCACCACACTCTAACCAACTAAGCTAACCGGCCATTTCCGATTTTGCTCAATTGTTGAAATGCACCGAGCCTCTGCAAGTGCTGGCACGTAAACGAACACGTCCACCAACAGCATAGCCTGACAAGACTGGACCCTCTAGGTTGCTTCTTGCGGAAATTCCAAACGGCTGGGGAATTAGCTCAAATGCTTTGCATGCGTGAGTTAGTGGGATCGATGCCTGCATTCTCCAAAAGCAAATTCTTTCATGGATCCAAGAAAACTCCAGTTCACACTTCATGCAGCCTTGTCTTACGACAACCTACTGTCATGTAAACAATGACAAGAAACTGTCATGTAACAATGACAAGAAACTCTCATGTAACACTGATGTCACAATGTCAGATGAAAAAGAAAGACATTACTTACTTTCAGAGAGCAGCGTATCACACACTCTAACCAACTGAGCTAACCGGCCGCTGGCTACAGAGCACAGTTGTTGAGATGCACCGAGCCTCTGCAAGTGCTGGAGCACAAACTAACAAGTCCACCAACAGCATAGCCTGACAAGACTGGACACTCTTGGTTGCTCCTTGTGGCAATTCCAAACAGCTGGGGAATTTGATCAATTGGTATTGTGTTTGCTTAGCATGCTATAGGTAGTGGGATTGATGCCCGCATTCCCCAAAAACTATTGTTTTGTGGATCCAAGAAAGCTCCAGTTCACACTTCATGCAGCCTTGTCTTATGACAACCTACTGTCATGTAACAATGACAAGCAACTTTCCTGTAACACTGATGTCAAAATGTCAGTTGAAAAAACAAGAAATTACTTACTTTCAGAGGAGCAGCGTAGCACACACCATTGAGGCCCACAAACAAAGCTGTGGATAGCTTCCTTTAAGCCAGAGCATGAAGAAAGAACAAATACAAATGCCGAAACCCGGGATCGAACCAGGGACCTTTAGATCTTCAGTCTAACGCTCTCCCAACTGAGCTATTTCGGCAATTCACTAAAGTTAATTCTGTAGCAACCTTGACAATTCACATGCATGTGACTCACAATTTTGACACTCAAAATGTACAGCATAGCCAGTATGGGGATCGAACCCATGACCTTGGCGTTATTAGCACCACACTCTAACCAACTGAGCTAACCGGCCATTTGGTATTTTGCTCAATTGTTGAAATGCACCGAGCCTCTGCAAGTGCTGGCACGTAAACAAACAAGTCCACCAACAGCATAGCCTGACAAGACTCGACCCTCTAGGTTGCTTCTTGCGGAAATTCCAAACGGCTGGGGAATTAGCTCAAATGCTTTGCATGCTATAGGTAGTGGGATCGATGCCCGCATTCCCCAAAAACAATTTTTTTTGTGGATCCAAGAAATCTCCAGTTCACACTTCATGCAGCCTTGTCTTACGACAACCTACTGTCATGTAAGAATGACAAGCAACTTTCCTGTAACACTGAAGTCAAAATGTCAGATGAAAAACAAGAAATTACTTACTTTCAGAGGAGCAGCGTAGCACACACCATTGAGGCCCACAAACAAAGCTGTGGATAGCTTCCTTTAAGCCAGAGCATGAAGAAAGAACAAATACAAATGCCGAAACCCGGGATCGAACCAGGGACCTTTAGATCTTCAGTCTAACGCTCTCCCAACTGAGCTATTTCGGCAATTCACTAAAGTTAATTCTGTAGCAACCTTGACAATTCACATGCATGTGACTCACAATTTTGACACTCAAAATGTACAGCATAGCCAGTATGGGGATCGAACCCATGACCTTGGCGTTATTAGCACCACACTCTAACCAACTGAGCTAACCGGCCATTTGGTATTTTGCTCAATTGTTGAAATGCACCGAGCCTCTGCAAGTGCTGGCACGTAAACAAACAAGTCCACCAACAGCATAGCCTAAAATGTTTTTGGGGAATGCGGGCATCCTAGAAAACTCCAGTTCACACTTCATGCAGCCTTGTCTTACGACAACCTACTGTCATGTAAACAATGACAATAAACTGTCATGTAACAATGACAAGAAACTCTCATGTAACACTGATGTCACAATGTCAGATGAAAAAGAAAGACATTACTTACTTTCAGAGAGCAGCGTATCACACACTCTAACCAACTGAGCTAACCGGCCGCTGGCTACAGAGCACAGTTGTTGAGATGCACCGAGCCTCTGCAAGTGCTGGAGCACAAACTAACAAGTCCACCAACAGCATAGCCTGACAAGACAGGACACTCTTGGTTGCTCCTTGTGGCAATTCCAAACAGCTGGGGTATTTGATCAATTGGTATTGTGTTTGCTTAGCATGCTATAGGTAGTGGGATCGATGCCCGCATTCCCCAAAAACAATTTTTTTTGTGGATCCAAGAAAGCTCCAGTTCACACTTCATGCAGCCTTGTCTTACGACAACCTACTGTCATGTAACAATGACAAGCAACTTTCCTGTAACACTGATGTCAAAATGTCAGTTGAAAAAGCAAGAAATTACTTACTTTCAGAGGAGCAGCGTAGCACACACCATTGAGGCCCACAAACAAAGCTGTGGATAGTTTCCTTGAAGCCAGAGCATGAAGAAAGAACAAATACAAACGCCGAAACCAAACCAGGGACCTTTAGATCTTCAGTCTAACAGTCTAACGCTCTCCCAACTTAGCTATTTTGGCAATTCACTATTTTTAATTCTGTGGCACCCTTGACAATTCACATGCATGTGACTCACAATTTTGACACTCAAAATGTACATCATAGCCAGTACGGGGATCGAACCCATGACCTTGGCGTAATTAGCACCACACTCTAACCAACCATTTGCTATTTTGCTCAATTGTTGAAATGCACCGAGCCTCTGCAAGTGCTGGCACGTAAACAAACAAGTCCACCAACAGCATAGCCTGACAAGACTGGACCCTCTAGGTTGCTTCTTGCGGAAATTCCAAACGGCTGGGGAATTAGCTCAAATGCTTAGCATGCTATAGGTAGTGGGATCGATGCCCGCATTCCCCAAAAACTATTTTTTTTGTGGATCCAAGAAAGCTCCAGTTCACACTTCATGCAGCCTTGTCTTACGACAACCTACTGTCATGTAACAATGACAAGCAACTTTCCTGTAACACTGATGTCAAAATGTCAGATGAAAAACAAGAAATTATTACTTTCAGAGGAGCAGCGTAGCACACACCATTGAGGCCCACACCATTGAGGCCCACAAACAAAGCTGTGGATAGTTTCCTTTAAGCCAGAGCATGAAGAAAGAACAAATACAAATGCCGAAACCCAGGATCGAACCAGGGAATTTTAGAGCTTCAGTCTAACGCTCTCCCAACTGAGCTATTTCGGCAATTCATTAACTGTATTTCTGTGGTACCCTTGTCAATTCACATGCATGTGACTCACAATTTTGACACTCAAAATGTACATCATAGCCAGTACGGGGATCAAACCCATGACCTTGGCGTTATTAGCACCACACTCTAACCAACTGAGCTAACCGGCCATTTGCTATTTTGCTCAATTGTTGAAATGCACCGAGCCTCTGCAAGTGCTGGCACGTAAACAAACAAGTCCACCAACAGCATAGCCTGACAAGACTGGACCCTCTAGGTTGCTTCTTGCGGAAATTCCAAACGGCTGGGGAATTAGCTCAAATGCTTTGCATGCGTGAGGTAGTGGGATCAATGCCTGCATTCTCCAAAAGCAAATTCTTTCATGGATCCTAGAAAACTCCAGTTCACACTTCATGCAGCCTTGTCTTACGACAACCTACTGTCATGTAAACAATGACAATAAACTGTCATGTAACAATGACAAGAAACTCTCATGTAACACTGATGTCACAATGTCAGATGAAAAAGAAAGACATTACTTACTTTCAGAGAGCAGCGTATCACACACTCTAACCAACTGAGCTAACCGGCCGCTGGTTGCAGAGCACAGTTGTTGAGATGCACCGAGCCTCTGCAAGTGCTGGAGCACAAACTAACAAGTCCACCAACAGCATAGCCTGACAAGACTGGACACTCTTGGTTGCTCCTTGTGGCAATTCCAAACAGCTGGGGTATTTGATCAATTGGTATTGTGTTTGCTTAGCATGCTATAGGTAGTGGGATCGATGCCCGCATTCCCCAAAAACAATTATTTTTGTGGATCCAAGAAAGCTCCAGTTCACACTTCATGCAGCCTTGTCTTACGACAACCTACTGTCATGTAACAATGACAAGCAACTTTCCTGTAACACTGATGTCAAAATGTCAGTTGAAAAAGCAAGAAATTACTTATTTTCAGAGGAGCAGCGTAGCACACACCATTGAGGCCCACAAACAAAGCTGTGGATAGTTTCCTTGAAGCCAGAGCATGAAGAAAGAACAAATACAAACGCCGAAACCAAACCAGGGACCTTTAGATCTTCAGTCTAACGCTCTCCCAACTTAGCTATTTCGGCAATTCACTCATTTTAATTCTGTGGCACCCTTGACAATTCACATGCATGTGACTCACAATTTTGACACTCAAAATGTACATCATAGCCAGTACGGGGATCGAACCCATGACCTTGGCGATATTAGCACCACACTCTAACCAACTGAGCTAACCGGCCATTTGCTATTTTGCTCAATTGTTGAAATGCACCGAGCCTCTGCAAGTGCTGGCAAGTAAACAAACAAGTCCACCAACAGCATAGCCTGACAAGACTGGACCATCTAGGTTGCTTCTTGCGGAAATTCCAAACGGCTGGGGAATTAGCTCAAATGCTTAGCATGCTATAGGTAGTGGGATCGATGCCCGCATTCCCCAAAAACAATTTTTTTTTGTGGATCCAAGAAAGCTCCAGTTCACACTTCATGCAGCCTTGTCTTACGACAACCTACTGTCATGTAACAATGACAAGCAACTTTCCTGTAACACTGATGTCAAAATGTCAGATGAAAAAGCAAGAAATTACTTACTTTCAGAGGAGCAGCGTAGCACACACCATTGAGGCCCACAAACAAAGCTGTGGATAGTTTCCTTGAAGCCAGAGCAAATACAAATGCCGAAACCCGGGATCAAACCAGGGACCTTTAGAGCTTCAGTCTAACGCTCTCCCAACTGAGCTATTTCTGCAATTCACTAATTTTATTTCTGTGGCACCCTTGACAATTCACATGCATGTGACTCACAATTTTGACACTCAAAATGTACATCATAGCCAGTACGGGGATCGAACCCATGACCTTGGCATTATTTGCACCACACTCTAACCAACCGAGCTAACCGGCTATTTGCTATTTTGCTCAATTGTTGAAATGCACCGAGCCTCTGCAAGTGCTGGCACGTAAACAAACAAGTCCACCAACAGCATAGCCTGACAAGACTGGACCCTCTAGGTTGCTTCTTGCGGAAATTCCAAACGGCTGGGGAATTAGCTCAAATGCTTAGCATGCTATAGGTAGTGGGATCGATGCCCGCATTCCCCAAAAACTATTTTTTTTGTGGATCCAAGAAAGCTCCAGTTCACACTTCATGCAGCCTTGTCTTACGACAACCTACTGTCATGTAACAATGACAAGCAACTTTCCTGTAACACTGATGTCAAAATGTCAGTTGAAAAAGCAAGAAATGACTTACTTTCAGAGGAGCAGCGTAGCACACACCATTGAGGCCCACAAACAAAGCTGTGGATAGTTTCCTTGAAGCCAGAGCATGAAGAAAGAACAAATACAAACGCCGAAACCAAACCAGGGACCTTTAGATCTACAGTCTAACGCTCTCCCAACTTAGCTATTTCGGCAATTCACTCATTTTAATTCTGTGGCACCCTTGACAATTCACATGCATGTGACTCACAATTTTGACACTCAAAATGTACATCATAGCCAGTACGGGAATCGAACCCATGACCGTGGCGTTATTAGCACCACACTCTAACCAACTGAGCTAACCGGCCATTTGCTATTTTGCTCAATTGTTGAAATGCACCGAGCCTCTGAAAGTGCTGGCACGTAAACAAACAAGTCCACCAACAGCATAGCCTGACAAGACTGGACCCTCTAGGTTGCTTCTTGTGGAAATTCCAAACGGCTGGGGAATTAGCTCAAATGCTTTGCATGCGTGAGGTAGTGGGATCGATGCCTGCATTCTCCAAAATCAAATTCTTTCATGGATCCAAGAAAACTCTAGTTCACACTTCATGCAGCCTTGTCTTACGACAACCTATTTGTCATGTAACAATGACAAGCAACTTTCCTGTAACACTGATGTCAAAATGTCAGATGAAAAAGCAAGAAATTACTTACTTTCAGAGGAGCAGCGTAGCACACACCATTGAGGCCCACAAACAAAGCTGTGGATAGTTTCCTTGAAGCCAGAGCATGAAGAAAGAACAAATACAAATGTAGAAACCCGGGATCGAACCAGGTACCTTAATATCTTCAGTCCAACGCTCTCCCGACTGAGCTATTTCGGCAATTCACTAATTTTATTTCTGTGGCACCCTTGACATTTCACATGCATGTGACTCACAATTTTGACACTCAAAATGTACATCATAGCCAGTACGGGGATCGAACCCATGACCTTGGCTTTATTAGCACCACACTCTAACCAACTGAGCTAACCGGCCATTTGCTATTTTGCTCAATTGTTGAAATGCACCGAGCCTCTGCAAGTGCTGGCACGTAAACAAACAAGTCCACCAACAGCATAGCCTGACAAGACTGGACCCTCTAGGTTGCTTCTTGCGGAAATTCCAAACGGCTGGGGAGTTAGCTCAAATGCTTAGCATGCTATAGGTAGTGGGATCGATGCCCGCATTCCCCAAAAACAATTTTTTTTTGTGGATCCAAGAAAGCTCCAGTTCACACTTCATGCAGCCTTGTCTTACGACAACCTACTGTCATGTAACAATGACAAGCAACTTTCCTGTAACACTGATGTCAAAATGTCAGATGAAAAAGCAAGAAATTATTTACTTTCAGAGGAGCAGCGTAGCACACACCGTTGAGGGCCACAAACAAAGCTGTGGATAGTTTCCTTGAAGCCAGAGCATGAAGAAAGAACAAATACAAATGCCGAAACCTGGGATCAAATCAGTGACCTTTAGATCTGCAGTCTAACGCTCTCCCAACTGAGCTATTTCAACAATTCACTAATTTTATTTCTGTGGCACCCTTGACAATTCACATGCATGTGACTCACAATTTTGACACTCAAAATGTACATCATAGCCAGTACGGGGATCGAACCCATGACCTTGCCGTTATTAGCACCACACTCTAACCAACTGAGCTAACCGGCCATTTGCTATTTTCCTCAATTGTTGAAATGCACCGAGCCTCTGCAAGTGCTGGCACGTAAACAAACAAGTCCACCAACAGCATAGCCTGACAAGACTGGACCCTCTAGGTTGCTTCTTGAGGAAATTCCAAACGGCTGGGGAATTAGCTCAAATGCTTTGCATGCGTGAGTTAGTGGGATCGATGCCTGCATTCTCCCAAAGCAAATTCTTTCATGGATCCAAGAAAGCTCCAGTTCACACTTCATGCAGCCTTGTCTTACGACAACCTACTGTCATGTAACAATGACAAGCAACTTTCCTGTAACACTGATGTCAAAATGTCAGATGAAAAAGCAAGAAATTACTTACTTTCAGAGGAGCAGCGTAGCACACACCATTGAGGGCAACAAACAAAGCTGTGGATAGTTTCCTTTAAGCCAGAGCATGAAGAAAGAACAAATACAAATGCCGAAACCCGGGAACGAACCAGGGACCTTTAGATCTTCAGTCTAACGCTCTCCCAACTGAGCTATTTCTGCAATTCACTAAAGTTAATTCTGTAGCAACCTTGACAATTCACATGCATGTGACTCACAATTTTGACACTCAAAATGTACATCATAACCAGTACGGGGATCGAACCCATGACCTTGCCGTTATTAGCACCACACTCTAACCAACTGAGCTAACCGGCCATTTCTGATTTTGCTCAATTGTTGAAATGCACCGAGCCTCTGCAAGTGCTGGCACGTAAACGAACACGTCCACCAACAGCATAGCCTGACAAGACTGGACCCTCTAGGTTGCTTCTTGCGGAAATTCCAAACGGCTGGGGAATTAGCTCAAATGCTTTGCATGCGTGAGTTAGTGGGATCGATGCCTGCATTCTCCAAAAGCAAATTCTTTCATGGATCCAAGAAAACTCCAGTTCACACTTCATGCAGCCTTGTCTTACGACAACCTACTGTCATGTAAACAATGACAAGAAACTGTCATGTAACAATGACAAGAAACTCTCATGTAACACTGATGTCACAATGTCAGATGAAAAAGAAAGACATTACTTACTTACAGAGAGCAGCGTATCACACACTCTAACCAACTGAGCTAACCGGCCGCTGGCTACAGAGCACAGTTGTTGAGATGCACCGAGCCTCTGCAAGTGCTGGAGCACAAACTAACAAGTCCACTAACAGCATAGCCTGACAAGACTGGACACTCTTGGTTGCTCCTTGTGGCAATTCCAAACAGCTGGGGAATTTGATCAATTGGTATTGTGTTTGCTTAGCATGCTATAGGTAGTGGGATTGATGCCCGCATTCCCCAAAAACATTTTTTTTTGTGGATCCAAGAAAGCTCCAGTTCACACTTCATGCAGCCTTGTCTTACGACAACCTACTGTCATGTAACAATGACAAGCAACTTTCCTGTAACACTGATGTCAAAATGTCAGTTGAAAAAGCAAAAAATTACTTACTTTCAGAGGAGCAGCGTAGCACACACCATTGAGGCCCACAAACAAAGCTGTGGATAGTTTCCTTGAAGCCAGAGCATGAAGAAAGAACAAATACAAACGCTGAAACCCGGGATCAAACCAGGGACCTTTAGATTTTCAGTCTAACGCTCTCCCAACTGAGCTATTTCGGCAATTCACTCATTTTAATTCTGTGGCACCCTTGACAATTCACATGCATGTGACTCACAATTTTGACACTCAAAATGTACAGCAAACCGGCCATTTGGTATTTTGCTCAATTGTTGAAATGCACCGAGCCTCTGCAAGTGCTGGCACGTAAACAAACAAGTCCACCAACAGCATAGCTTGACAAGACTCGACCCTCTAGGTTGCTTCTTGCGGAAATTCCAAGCGGCTGGGGAATTAGCTCAAATGCTTAGCATGCTATAGGTAGTGGGATCGATGCCCGCATTCCCCAAAAACTATTTTTTTTGTGGATCCAAGAAATCTCCAGTTCACACTTCATGCAGCCTTGTCTTACGACAACCTACTGTCATGTAACAATGACAAGCAACTTTCCTGTAACACTGATGTCAAAATGTCAGATGAAAAACAAGAAATGACTTACTTTCAGAGGAGCAGCGTAGCACACACCATTGAGGGCCACAAACAAAGCTGTGGATAGTTTCCTTTAATCCAGAGCATGAAGAAAGAACAAATACAAATGCCGAAACCCGGGAACGAACCAGGGACCTTTAGATCTTCAGTCTAACGCTCTCCCAACTGAGCTATTTCTGCAATTCACTAAAGTTAATTCTGTAGCAACCTTGACAATTCACATGCATGTGACTCACAATTTTGACACTCAAAATGTACATCATAACCAGTACGGGGATCGAACCCATGACCTTGCCGTTATTAGCACCACACTCTAACCAACTGAGCTAACCGGCCATTTCTGATTTTGCTCAATTGTTGAAATGCACCGAGCCTCTGCAAGTGCTGGCACGTAAACGAACACGTCCACCAACAGCATAGCCTGACAAGACTCGACCCTCTAGGTTGCTTCTTGCGGAAATTCCAAGCGGCTGGGGAATTAGCTCAAATGCTTAGCATGCTATAGGTAGTGGGATCGATGCCCGCATTCCCCAAAAACTATTTTTTTTGTGGATCCAAGAAATCTCCAGTTCACACTTCATGCAGCCTTGTCTTACGACAACCTACCGTCATGTAACAATGACAAGCAACTTTCCTGTAACACTGATGTCAAAATGTCAGATGAAAAACAAGAATTTACTTACTTTCAGAGGAGCAGCGTAGCACACACCATTGAGGCCCACAAACAAAGCTGTGGATAGCTTCCTTTAAGCCAGAGCATGAAGAAAGAACAAATACTAATGCCGAAACCCGGGATCTTTAGAGCTTTAGTCTAACGCGCTCCCAACTGAGCTATTTCGGCAATTCATTAATTGTATTTCTGTGGTACCCTTGACAATTCACATGCATGTGACTCACAATTTTGACACTGAAAATGTACATCATAGCCAGTACGGGGATCGAACCCATGACCTTGGCGTTATTAGCACCACACTCTAACCAACTGAGCTAACCGGCCATTTGCTATTTTGCTCAATTGTTGAAATGCACCGAGCCTCTGCAAGTGCTGGCACGTAAACAAACAAGTCCACCAACAGCATAGCCTGACAAGACTGGACCCTCTAGGTTGCTTCTTGCGGAAATTCCAAACGGCTGGGGAATTAGCTCAAATGCTTTGCATGCGTGAGGTAGTGGGATCGATGCCTGCATTCTCCAAAAGCAAATTATTTCATGGATCCTAGAAAACTCCAGTTCACACTTCATGCAGCCTTGTCTTACGACAACTTACTATCATGTAAACAATGACAAGAAACTCTCATGTAACACTGATGTCACAATGTCAGATGAAAAAGAAAGACATTACTTACTTTCAGAGAGCAGCGTATCACACACTCTAACCAACTGAGCTAACCGCCGCTGGCTACAGAGCACAGTTGTTGAGATGCACCGAGCCTCTGCAAGTGCTGGAGCACAAACTAACAAGTCCACCAACAGCATAGCCTGACAAGACTGGACACTCTTGGTTGCTCCTTGTGGCAATTCCAAACAGCTGGGGAATTTGATCAATTGGTATTGTGTTTGCTTAGCATGCTATAGGTAGTGGGATGGATGCCCGCATTCCCCAAAAACTATTTTTTTTGTGGATCCAAGAAAGCTCCAGTTCACACTTCATGCAGCCTTGTCTTATGACAACCTACTGTCATGTAACAATGACAAGCAACTTTCCTGTAACACTGATGTCAAAATGTCAGTTGAAAAAGCAAGAAATTACTTACTTTCAGAGGAGCAGCGTAGCACACACCATTGAGGACCACAAACAAAGCTGTGGATAGTTTCCTTGAAGCCAGAGCATAAATAAAGAACAGACACAAATGCCGTAACCTGGGATCAAACCAGGGACCTTAATATCTTCAGTCTAACGCTCTCCCAACTGAGCTATTTCAACAATTCACTAATTTAATTTCTGTGGCACCCTTGACAATTCACATGCATTTGACTCACAATTTTGACACTCAAAATGTACATCATAGCCAGTACGGGGATCGAACCCATGACCTTGGCGTTATTAGCACCACACTCTAACCAACTGAGCTAACCGGCCATTTGCTATTTTGCTCAATTGTTGAAATGCACCGAGCCTCTGCAAGTGCTGGCACGTAAACAAACAAGTCCACCAACAGCATAGCCTGACAAGACTGGACCCTCTAGGTTGCTTCTTGCGGAAATTCCAAACGGCTGGGGAATTAGCTCAAATGCTTTGCATGCGTGAGTTAGTGGGATCGATGCCTGCATTCTCCAAAAGCTAATTCTTTCATGGATCCAAGAAAACTCCAGTTCACACTTCATGCAACCTTGTCTTACTTACCTACTGTCATGTAACAATGACAAGCAACTTTCCTGTAACACTGATGTCAAAATGTCAGATGAAAAACAAGAATTTACTTACTTTCAGAGGAGCAGCGTAGCACACACCATTGAGGCCCACAAACAAAGCTGTGGATAGCTTCCTTTAAGCCAGAGCATGAAGAAAGAACAAATACTAATGCCGAAACCCGGGATCTTTAGAGCTTTAGTCTAACGCGCTCCCAACTGAGCTATTTCGGGAATTCATTAATTGTATTTCTGTGGTACCCTTGACAATTCACATGCATGTGACTCACAATTTTGACACTGAAAATGTACATCATAGCCAGTACGGGGATCGAACCCATGACCTTGGCGTTATTAGCACCACACTCTAACCAACTGAGCTAACCGGCCATTTGCTATTTTGCTCAATTGTTGAAATGCACCGAGCCTCTGCAAGTGCTGGCACGTAAACAAACAAGTCCACCAACAGCATAGCCTGACAAGACTGGACCCTCTAGGTTGCTTCTTGCGGAAATTCCAAACGGCTGGGGAATTAGCTCAAATGCTTTGCATGCGTGAGGTAGTGGGATCGATGCCTGCATTCTCCAAAAGCAAATTATTTCATGGATCCTAGAAAACTCCAGTTCACACTTCATGCAGCCTTGTCTTACGACAACTTACTATCATGTAAACAATGACAAGAAACTCTCATGTAACACTGATGTCACAATGTCAGATGAAAAAGAAAGACATTACTTACTTTCAGAGAGCAGCGTATCACACACTCTAACCAACTGAGCTAACCGGCCGCTGGCTACAGAGCACAGTTGTTGAGATGCACCGAGCCTCTGCAAGTGCTGGAGCACAAACTAACAAGTCCACCAACAGCATAGCCTGACAAGACTGGACACTCTTGGTTGCTCCTTGTGGCAATTCCAAACAGCTGGGGAATTTGATCAATTGGTATTGTGTTTGCTTAGCATGCTATAGGTAGTGGGATGGATGCCCGCATTCCCCAAAAACTATTTTTTTTGTGGATCCAAGAAAGCTCCAGTTCACACTTCATGCAGCCTTGTCTTATGACAACCTACTGTCATGTAACAATGACAAGCAACTTTCCTGTAACACTGATGTCAAAATGTCAGTTGAAAAAGCAAGAAATTACTTACTTTCAGAGGAGCAGCGTAGCACACACCATTGAGGACCACAAACAAAGCTGTGGATAGTTTCCTTGAAGCCAGAGCATGAATAAAGAACAGACACAAATGCCGTAACCTGGGATCAAACCAGGGACCTTAATATCTTCAGTCTAACGCTCTCCCAACTGAGCTATTTCAACAATTCACTAATTTAATTTCTGTGGCACCCTTGACAATTCACATGCATTTGACTCACAATTTTGACACTCAAAATGTACATCATAGCCAGTACGGGGATCGAACCCATGACCTTGGCGTTATTAGCACCACACTCTAACCAACTGAGCTAACCGGCCATTTGCTATTTTGCTCAATTGTTGAAATGCACCGAGCCTCTGCAAGTGCTGGCACGTAAACAAACAAGTCCACCAACAGCATAGCCTGACAAGACTGGACCCTCTAGGTTGCTTCTTGCGGAAATTCCAAACGGCTGGGGAATTAGCTCAAATGCTTTGCATGCGTGAGTTAGTGGGATCGATGCCTGCATTCTCCAAAAGCAAATTCTTTCATGGATCCAAGAAAACTCCAGTTCACACTTCATGCAACCTTGTCTTACTTACCTACTGTCATGTAACAATGACAAGCAACTTTCCTGTAACACTGATGTCAAAATGTCAGTTGAAAAAGCAAGAAATTACTTACTTTCAGAGGAGCAGCGTAGCACACACCATTGAGGCCCACAAACAAAGCTGTGGATAGTTTCCTTGAAGCCAGAGCAGGAAGAATGAACAAATACAAATGCCGAAACCCGGGATCGAACTAGGAACCTTTAGATCTTCAGTCTAACGCTCTCCCAACTGAGCTATTTCATCAATCCACTAAAGTTAATTCTGTAGCACCCTTGACAATTCACATGCATGTGACTCACAATTTTGACACTCAAAATGTACATCATAGCCAGTACGGGGATCGAACCCATGACCTTGGCGTTATTAGCACCACACTCTAACCAACTGAGCTAACCGGCCATTTGCTATTTTGCTCAATTGTTGAATTGCACCGAGCCTCTGCAAGTGCTGGCACGTAAACAAACAAGTCCACCAACAGCATAGCCTGACAAGACTGGACCCTCTAGGTTGCTTCTTGCGGAAATTCCAAACGGCTGGGGAATTAGCTCAAATGCTTTGCATGCGTGAGTTAGTGGGATAGATGCCTGCATTCTCCAAAAGCAAATTCTTTCATGGATCCAAGAAAACTCCAATTCACACTTCATGCAGCCTTGTCTTACGACAACCTACTGTCATGTAAACAATGACAAGAAACTGTCATGTAACAATGACAAGAAACTCTCATGTAACACTGATGTCACAATGTCAGATGAAAAAGAAAGACATTACTTACTTTCAGAGAGCAGCGTATCACACACTCTAACCAACTGAGCTAACCGGCCGCTGGCTACAGAGCACAGTTGTTGAGATGCACCGAGCCTCTGCAAGTGCTGGAGCACAAACTAACAAGTCCACCAACAGCATAGCCTGACAAGACTGGACGCTCTTGGTTGCTCCTTGTGGTAAAACCAAACAGCTGGGGAATTTGATCAATTGGTATTGTGTTTGCTTAGCATGCTATAGGTAGTGGGATCGATTCCCCAAAAACATTTTTTTTTGTGGATCCAAGAAAGCTCCAGTTCACACTTCATGCAGCCTTGTCTTACGACAACCTACTTTCATGTAACAATGACAAGCAACTTTCCTGTAACACTGATGTCAAAATGTCAGATGAAAAAGCAAGAAATTACTTACTTTCAGAGGAGCAGCGTAGCACACACCATTGAGGGCCACAAACAAAGCTGTGGATAGTTTCCTTGAAGCCAGAGCATGAAGAAAGAACAAATACCGAAACCCGGGATGGAACCAGGTACCTTAATATCTTCAGTCTAACGCTCTCCCAACTGAGCTATTTCGGCAATTCACTAATTTTATTTCTGTGGCACCCTTGACAATTCACATGCATGTGACTCACAATTTTGACACTCAAAATGTACATCATAGCCAGTACGGGGATCGAACCCATGACCTTGGCTTTATTAGCACCACACTCTAATCAACTGAGCTAACCGGCCATTTGCTATTTTGCTCAATTGTTGAAATGCACCGAGCCTCTGCAAGTGCTGGCACGTAAACAAACAAGTCCACCAACAGCATAGCCTGACAAGACTGGACCCTCTAGGTTGCTTCTTGCGGAAATTCCAAACGGCTGGGGAATTAGCTCAAATGCTTTGCATGCGTGAGTTAGTGGGATCAATGCCTGCATTCTCCAAAAGCAAATTCTTTCATGGATCCAAGAAAACTCCAGTTCAAACTTCATGCAGCCTTGTCTTACGACAACCTACTGTCATGTAAACAATGACAAGAAACTGTCATGTAACAATGACAAGAAACTCTCATGGAACACCGATGTCACAATGTCAGATGAAAAAGAAAGACATTACTTACTTTCAGAGAGCAGCGTATCACACACTCTAACCAACTGAGCTAACCGGCCGCTGGCTACAGAGCACAGTTGTTGAGATGCACCGAGCCTCTGCAAGTGCTGGAGCACAAACTAACAAGTCCACCAACAGCATAGCCTGACAAGACTGGAAACTCTTGGTTGCTCCTTGTGGCAATTCCAAACAGCTGGGGAATTTGATCAATTGGTATTGTGTTTGCTTAGCATGCTATAGGTAGTGGGATCGATGCCCGCATTCCTCAAAAACATTTTTTTTTGTGGATCCAAGAAAGCTCCAGTTCACACTTCATGCAGCCTTGTCTTACGACAACCTACTGTCATGTAACAATGACAAGCAACTTTCCTGTAACACTGATGTCAAAATGTCAGATGAAAAAGCAAGAAATTACTTACTTTCAGAGGAGCAGCGTAGCACACACCATTGAGGGCCACAAACAAAGCTGTGGATAGTTTCCTTTAAGCCAGAGCATGAAGAAAGAACAAATACAAATGCCGAAACCCAAGATCGAACCAGGGACCTTTAGAGCTTCAGTCTAACGCTCTCCCAACTGAGCTATTTCGGCAATTCATTAACTGTATTTCTGTGGTACCCTTGTCAATTCACATGCATGTGACTCACAATTTTGACACTCAAAATGTCCATCATATCCAGTACGGGGATCGAACCCATGACCTTGGCGATATTAGCACCACACTCTAACCAACTGAGCTAACCGGCCATTTGCTATCTTGCTCAATTGTTGAAATGCACCGAGCCTCTGCAAGTGCTGGCAAGTAAACAAACAAGTCCACCAACAGCATAGCCTGACAAGACTGGACCCTCTAGGTTGCTTCTTGCGGAAATTCCAAACGGCTGGGGAATTAGCTCAAATGCTTTGCATGCGTGAGGTAGTGGGATCGATGCCTGCATTCTCCAAAAGCAAATTCTTTCATGGATCCTAGAAAACTCCAGTTCACACTTCATGCAGCCTTGTCTTACAACAACCTACTGTCATGTAAACAATGACAATAAACTGTCATGTAACAATGACAAGAAACTCTCATGTAACACTGATGTCACAATGTCAGATGAAAAAGAAAGACATTACTTACTTTCAGAGAGCAGCGTATCACACACTCTAACCAACTGAGCTATCCGGCCGCTGGCTACAGAGCACAGTTGTTGAGATGCACCGAGCCTCTGCAAGTGCTGGAGCACAAACTAACAAGTCCACCAACAGCATAGCCTGACAAGACTGGACACTCTTGGTTGCTCCTTGTTGCAATTCCAAACAGCTGGGGTATTTGATCAATTGGTATTGTGTTTGCTTAGCATGCTATAGGTAGTGGGATCGATGCCCGCATTCCCGAAAAACTATTTTTTTTTGTGGATCCAAGAAAGCTCCAGTTCACACTTCATGCAGCCTTGTCTTACGACAACCTACTGTCATGTAACAATGACAAGCAACTTTCCTGTAACACTGATGTCAAAATGTCAGTTGAAAAAGCAAGAAATTACTTACTTTCAGAGGAGCAGCGTAGCACACACCATTGAGGCCCACAAACAAAGCTGTGGATAGTTTCCTTGAAGCCAGAGCATGAAGAAAGAACAAATACAAACGCCGAAACCAAACCAGGGACCTTTAGATCTTCAGTCTAACGCTCTCCCAACTGAGCTATTTCGGCAATTCACTAATTTTATTTCTGTGGCACCCTTGACATTTCACATGCATGTGACTCACAATTTTGACACTCAAAATGTACATCATAGCCAGTACGGGGATCGAACCCATGACCTTGGCTTTATTAGCACCACACTCTAACCAACTGAGCTAACCGCCCATTTGCTATTTTGCTCAATTGTTGAAATGCACCGAGCCTCTGCAAGTGCTGGCACGTAAACAAACAAGTCCACCAACAGCATAGCCTGACAAGACTGGACCCTCTAGGAACACTGATTACTCCAAGATCGCATAGCAGTTCAGACGTCTTTTGTCCTCGTCTTGTCGTGTCCTGTATATATATATATTTACAACTTTTTTCACATACATTTTATTTTTATTTTCCATCAACTCATCTTCTAAACACTCTCCTGCAACCAGCCTCACCAATTTATATTTATAAAAAAGTATTATTTACCTCAGATCTGTAATCCTCCAATAAGCTAGCCAGAAACTCCAAGAAGCTAGCCAGAAACTAGCCAGAAGCTAGCCAGGAGCTAGCCCAGAAGCTAATCCAGAAGCTAATCAGAAGCTAGTTAGCTTCTTTACTGGCAAATCGTTAGTATTCAGCTAACCACGGTTTGTGGTCATCAGCTATCCTTTAGCTCGAAAATCTATCGCCAGTTTTGTACGGCGCAGCGCGGCTCGGAACGGAACATACAGGACCAATTTTTCTCTCCATGTCCCTGGATTTCAACTGCTCTCTGGACATTCATACCCGGATCTCACAGCTAGCTAGCTGCTATCCGTGTGACAGTCGGCTTTCGTCGATTCCGGAGCAAGCATCGATTGTTCCGGTGCTAGCCAGCTCCGTCAATCACTCCTGAGTTCCATCATTCACTCCTGGGCTGCAGTCACCTATCGGGACCCGTTTCACTGCCTACGCGGAGCCCCACCGGGCCTTCACAACTGGACTGCCGACGTTATCTACCTGAAGGAGATCCGGCTGGCTCCTCCGTCGCGACGTTACCTGAACGCCCATCTGCGGCCCGCTAACCGTTAGCTGTCTTACCGGCTGCTATCTGAATAGACAATCGGACAATTTATTTATTTTTATTATTATTATGTTTTCTTCTCGGGCCTCTATAACTATATCTATTGTTCTTATTTTTGTTGTTGTTGTGTGATTTGGATTAATCCCCTCTACCACACGGAACCCCACTAATCTACTGACCGAACGCAAGAGGTGGCTAACAACAGACTCCATCCTATGCTAGCTTGCTACCGATGGCCTGGCTAGCTGTCTAAATCGCCGTGACCCTCAACCAACCTCTCCACTCACTGGACCCTTTTGATCACTCGACTAAGCATGCCTCTCCTTAATGTCAATATGTCTTGTCCATTGCTGTTCTGGTTAGTGTTTATTGGCTTATTTCACTGTAGAGCCTCTAGTCCTGCTCACTATACCTTATCCAACCTATTAGTTCCACCACCCACACATGCAATGACATCTCCTGGTTTCAATGATGTTTCTAGAGACAATATCTCTCTCTTCATCACTCAATACCTAGGTTTACCTCCACTGTATTCACATCCTACCTTACCTTTGTCTGTACATTATACCTTGATGCTATTTTATCGCCCCCAGAAACCTCCTTTTACTCTCTGTTCCAGACGTTCTAGACGACCAATTCTTATTGCTTTTAGCCGCACCCTTATTCTACTCCTCCTATGTTCCTCTGGCGATGTAGAGGTGAATCCAGGCCCTGCAGTGCCTAGCTCCACTCCTATTCCCCAGGCGCTCTCTTTTGACGACTTCTGTAACCGTAATAGCCTTGGTTTCATGCATGTTAACATTAGAAGCCTCCTCCCTAAGTTTGTTCTATTCACTGCTTTAGCACACTCTGCCAACCCGGATGTTCTAGCTGTGTCTGAATCCTGGCTTAGGAAGACCACCAAAAATTCAGACATCTTAATTCCAAACTACAACATTTTCAGACAAGATAGAACTGCCAAAGGGGGCGGTGTTGCAATCTACTGCAAAGATAGCCTGCAGAGTTCTGTCCTACTATCCAGGTCTGTACCCAAACAATTTGAACTTCTACTTTTAAAAATCCACCTCTCTAAAAACAAGTCTCTCACCGTTGCCGCCTGCTATAGACCACCCTCTGCCCCCAGCTGTGCTCTGGACACCATATGTGAACTGATTGCCCCCCATCTATCTTCAGAGCTCGTGCTGCTAGGCGACCTAAACTGGAACATGCTTAACACCCCAGCCATCCTACAATCTAAACTTGATGCCCTCAATCTCACACAAATTATCAATGAACCTACCAGGTACCTCCCCAAAGCCTTAAACACGGGCACCCTCATAGATATCATCCTAACCAACTTCCCCTCTAAATACACCTCTGCTGTCTTCAACCAAGATCTCAGCGATCACTGCCTCATTGCCTGCATCCGTAATGGGTCAGCGGTCAAACGACCTCCTCTCATCACTGTAAAACGCTCCCTGAAACACTTCAGCGAGCAGGCCTTTCTAATCGACCTGGCCGGGGTATCCTGGAAGGATATTGACCTCATCCCGTCAGTAGAGGATGCCTGGATATTTTTTTTAAATGCCTTCCTAACCATCTTAAATAAACATGCCCCATTCAAGAAATTTAGAACCAGGAACAGATATAGCCCTTGGTTCTCCCCAGACCTGACTGCCCTTAACCAACACAAAAACATCCGTTCTGCATTAGCATCGAACAGCCCCCGTGATATGCAGCTGTTCAGGGAAGCTAGAAACCATTATACACAGGCAGTTAGAAAAGCCAAGGCTAGCTTTTTCAAGCAGAAATTTGCTTCTTGCAACACTAACTCAAAAAAGTTCTGGGACACTGTAAAGTCCATGGAGAATAAGAAAACCTCCTCCCAGCTGCCCACTGCACTGAAGATAGGAAACACTGTCACCACTGATAAATCCACCATAATTGAAAATTTCAATAAGCATTTTTCTACTGCTGGCCATGCTTTCCACCTGGCTACTCCTACCCCTGTCAACAGCACTGCACCCCCAACAGCAACTCGCCCAAGCCTTCCCCATTTCTCCTTCTCCCAAATCCATTCAGCTGATGTTCTGAAAGAGCTGCAAAATCTGGACCCCTACAAATCAGCCGGGCTAGACAATCTGGACCCTTTCTTTCTAAAATTATCTGCCGAAATTGTTGCCACCCCTATTACTAGCCTGTTCAACCTCTCTTTCGTGTCGTCTGAGATTCCCAAAGATTGGAAAGCAGCTGCGGTCATCCCCCTCTTCAAAGGGGGGGACACTCTTGACCCAAACTGCTACAGACCTATATCTATCCTACCATGCCTTTCTAAGGTCTTCGAAAGCCAAGTCAACAAACAGATTACCGACCATTTTGAATCTCACCATACCTTCTCTGCTGTGCAATCTGGTTTCAGAGCTGGTCATGGGTGCACCTCAGCCACGCTCAAGGTCCTAAACGATATCTTAACCGCCATCGATAAGAAACATTACTGTGCAGCCGTATTCATTGATCTGGCCAAGGCTTTCGACTCTGTCAATCACCACATCCTCATCGGCAGACTCAACAGCCTTGGTATCTCAAATGATTGCCTCGCCTGGTTCACCAACTACTTCTCTGATAGAGTTCAGTGTGTCAAATCGGAGGGTCTGTTGTCCGGACCTCTGGCAGTCTCTATGGGGGTGCCACAGGGTTCAATTCTTGGACAGACTCTCTTCTCTGTATACATCAATGAGGTCGCTCTTGCTGCTGTTGAGTCTCTGATCCACCTCTACGCAGACGACACCATTCTGTATACTTCCGGCCCTTCTTTGGACACTGTGTTAACAACCCTCCAGGCAAGCTTCAATGCCATACAACTCTCCTTCCGTGGCCTCCAATTGCTCTTAAATACAAGTAAAACTAAATGCATGCTCTTCAACCGAGCCTCTGCAAGTGCTGGAGCACAAACTAACAAGTCCACCAACAGCATAGCCTGACAAGACTGGACACTCTTGGTTGCTCCTTGTGGCAATTCCAAACAGCTGGGGAATTTGATCAATTGGTATTGTGTTTGCTTAGCATGCTATAGGTAGTGGGATCGATGCCCGCATTCCCCAAAAACATTTTTTTTTGTGGATCCAAGAAAGCTCCAGTACGGGGATCAAACCCATGACCTTGGCGTTATTAGCACCACACTCTAACCAACTGAGCTAACCGGCCATTTCCGATTTTGCTCAATTGTTGAAATGCACCGAGCCTCTGCAAGTGCTGGCACGTAAACGAACACGTCCACCAACAGCATAGCCTGACAAGACTGGACCCTCTAGGTTGCTTCTTGCGGAAATTCCAAACGGCTGGGGAATTAGCTCAAATGCTTAGCATGCTATAGGTAGTGGGATCGATGCCCGCATTCCCCAAAAACAATTTTTTTTGTGGATCCAAGAATGCTCCAGTTCACACTTCATGCAGCCTTGTCTTACGACAACCTACTGTCATGTAACAATGACAAGCAACTTTCCTGTAACACTGATGTCAAAATGTCAGATGAAAAACAATAAATTACTTACTTTCAGAGGAGCAGCGTAGCACACACCATTGAGGCCCACAAACAAAGCTGTGGATAGTTTCCTTGAAGCCAGAGCATGAAGAAAGAACAAATACAAATGCCGAAACCCAGGATCGAACCGGGGACCTTTAGAGCTTCAGTCTAACGCTCTCCCAACTGAGCTATTTCGGCAATTCACTAATTGTATTTCTGTTGCACCCTTGACAATTCACATGCATGTGACTCACAATTTTGACACTCAAAATGTACATCATAGCCAGTACGGGGATCGAACCCATGACCTTGGCGTTATTAGCACCACACTCTAACCAACTGAGCTAACCGGCCATTTGCTATTTTGCTCAATTGTTGAAATGCACCGAGCCTCTGCAAGTGCTGGCACGTAAACAAACAAGTCCACCAACAGCATAGCCTGACAAGACTGGACCCTCTAGGTTGCTTCTTGTGGAAATTCCAAACGGCTGGGGAGTTAGCTCAAATGCTTTGCTTGCGTGAGGTATTGGGATCGATGCCTGCATTCTCCAAAAGCAAATTCTTTCATGGATCCAAGAAAACTCCAGTTCACACTTCATGCAGCCTTGTCTTACGACAACCTACTGTCATGTAAACAATGACAAGAAACTGTCATGTAACAATGACAAGAAACTCTCATGTAACACTGATGTCACAATGTCAGATGAAAAAGAAAGACATTACTTACTTTCAGAGAGCAGCGTATCACACACTCTAACCAACTGAGCTAACCGGCCGCTGGCTACAGAGCACAGTTGTTGAGAAGCACCGAGCCTCTGCAAGTGCTGGAGCACAAACTAACAAGTCCACCAACAGCATAGCCTGACAAGACTGGACACTCTTGGTTGCTCCTTGTGGCAATTCCAAACAGCTGGGGAATTTGATCAATTGGTATTGTGTTTGCTTAGCATGCTATAGGTAGTGGGATTGATGCCCGCATTCCCCAAAAACATTTTTTTTTGTGGATCCAAGAAAGCTCCAGTTCACACTTCATGCAGCCTTGTCTTACGACAACCTACTGTCATGTAACAATGACAAGCAACTTTCCTGTAACACTGATGTCAAAATGTCAGTTGAAAAAGCAAAAAATTACTTACTTTCAGAGGAGCAGCGTAGCACACACCATTGAGGCCCACAAACAAAGCTGTGGATAGTTTCCTTGAAGCCAGAGCATGAAGAAAGAACAAATACAAATGCCGAAACCCGGGATCGAACCAGGGACCTTTAGATCTTCAGTCTAACGCTCTCCCAACTGAGCTATTTCGGCGATTCACTAAATTGAATTCTGTAGCACCCTTGACAATTCACATGCATGTGACTCACAATTTTGACACTCAAAAGGTACATCATAACCAGTACGGGGATCGAATCCATGACCTTGGCGTTATTAGCACCACACTCTAACCAACTGAGCTAACCGTCCATTTCCGTTTTAGCTCAATTGTTGAAATGCACCGAGCCTCTGCAAGTGCTGGCACGTAAACGAACACGTCCACCAACAGCATAGCCTGACAAGACTGGACCCTCTAGGTTGCTTCTTGCGGAAATTCCAAACGGCTGGGGAATTAGCACAAATGCTTAGCATGCTATAGGTAGTGGGATCGATGCCCGCATTCCCCAAAAACTATTTTTTTTGTGGATCCAAGAAAGCTCCAGTTCACACTTCATGCAGCCTTGTCTTACGACAACCTACTGTCATGTAACAATGACAAGCAACTTTCCTGTAACACTGATGTCAAAATGTCAGATGAAAAACAAGAAATTACTTACTTTCAGAGGAGCAGCGTAGCACACACCATTGAGGCCCACAAACAAAGCTGTGGATAGTTTCCTTTAAGCCAGAGCATGAAGAAAGAACAAATACAAATGACGAAACCCGGGATCGAACCAGGGACCTTTAGTCTAACGCTCTCCCAACTGAGCTATTTCGGCAATTCATTAATTATATTTCTGTGTTACCCTTGACAATTCACATGCATGTGACTCACAATTTTGACATTCAAAATGTACATCATAGCCAGTACGGGGATCGAACCCATGACCTTGGCGTTATTAGCACCACACTCTAACCAACTGAGCTAACCGGCCATTTTCTATTTTGCTCAATTGTTGAAATGCACCGAGCCTCTGCAAGTGCTGGCACGTAAACAAACAAGTCCACCAACAGCATAGCCTGACAAGACTGGACCCTCTAGGTTGCTTCTTGCGGAAATTCCAAACGGTTGGGGAATTAGCTCAAATGCTTTGCATGCGTGAGGTAGTGGGATCGATGCCTGCATTCTCCAAAAGCAAATTCTTTCACGGATCCAAGAAAACTCCAGTTCACACTTCATGCAGCCTTGTCTTACGACAACCTACTGTCATGTAAACAATGACAAGAAACTGTCATGTAACAATGACAAGAAACTCTCATGTAACACTGATGTCACAATGTCAGATGAAAAAGAAAGACATTACTTACTTTCAGAGAGCAGCGTATCACACACTCTAACCAACTGAGCTAACCGGCCGCTGGCTACAGAGCACAGTTGTTGAGATGCACCGAGCCTCTGCAAGTGCTGGAGCACAAACTAACAAGTCCACCAACAGCATAGCCTGACAAGACTGGACACTCTTGGTTGCTCCTTGTGGCAATTCCAAACAGCTGGGGAATTTGATCAATTGGTATTGTGTTTGCTTAGCATGCTATAGGTAGTGGGATCGATGCCTGCATTCCCCAAAAACAATTTTTTTTGTGGATCCAAGAAAGCTCCAGTTCACACTTCATGCAGCCTTGTCTTACGACAACCTACTGTCATGTAACAATGACAAGCAACTTTCCTGTAACACTGATGTCAAAATGTCAGTTGAAAAAGCAAGAAATTACTTACTTTCAGAGGAGCAGCGTAGCACACACCATTGAGGCCCACAAACAAAGCTGTGGATAGTTTCCTTGAAGCCTGAGCATGAAGAAAGAACAAATACAAATGCCGAAACCCGGGATCGAACCAGGGACCTTTAGATCTTCAGTCTAACGCTCTCCCAACTGAGCTATTTCAGCAATTCACTAAATTTAATACTGTAGCACCCTTGACAATTCACATGCATGTGACTCACAATTTTGACACTCAAAATGTACATCATAGCCAGTACGGGGATCGAACCCATGACCTTGACATTATTTGCACCACACTCTAACCAACTGAGCTATTTTCCTTAATTGTTGAAATGCACCGAGCCTCTGCAAGAGCTGTCACGTAAACAAACAAGTCCACCAACAGCATAGCCTGACAAGACTGGACCCTCTAGGTTGCTTCTTGCGGAAATTCCAAACGGCTGGGGAATTAGCTCAAATGCTTTGCATGCGTGAGTTAGTGGGATCGATGCCTGCATTCTCCAAAAGCAAATTATTTCATGGATCCAAGAAAACTCCAGTTCACACTTCATGCAGCCTTGTCTTACGACAACCTACTGTCATGTAAACAATGACAAGAAACTGTCATGTAACAATGACAAGAAACTCTCATGTAACACTGATGTCACAATGTCAGATGAAAAAGAAAGACATTACTTACTTTCAGAGAGCAGCGTATCACACACTCTAACCAACTGAGCTAACCGGCCGCTGGCTACAGAGCACAGTTGTTGAGATGCACCGAGCCTCTGCAAGTGCTGGAGCACAAACTAACAAGTCCACCAACAGCATAGCCTGACAAGACTGGACACTCTTGGTTGCTCCTTGTGGCAATTCCAAACAGCTGGGGAATTTGATCAATTGGTATTGTGTTTGCTTAGCATGCTATAGGTAGTGGGATCGATGCCTGCATTCCCCAAAAACAATTTTTTTTGTGGATCCAAGAAAGCTCCAGTTCACACTTCATGCAGCCTTGTCTTACGACAACCTACTGTCATGTAACAATGACAAGCAACTTTCCTGTAACACTGATGTCAAAATGTCAGTTGAAAAAGCAAGAAATTACTTACTTTCAGAGGAGCAGCGTAGCACACACCATTGAGGCCCACAAACAAAGCTGTGGATAGTTTCCTTGAAGCCTGAGCATGAAGAAAGAACAAATACAAATGCCGAAACCCGGGATCGAACCAGGGACCTTTAGATCTTCAGTCTAACGCTCTCCCAACTGAGCTATTTCAGCAATTCACTAAATTTAATACTGTAGCACCCTTGACAATTCACATGCATGTGACTCACAATTTTGACACTCAAAATGTACATCATAGCCAGTACGGGGATCGAACCCATGACCTTGACATTATTTGCACCACACTCTAACCAACTGAGCTATTTTCCTTAATTGTTGAAATGCACCGAGCCTCTGCAAGAGCTGTCACGTAAACAAACAAGTCCACCAACAGCATAGCCTGACAAGACTGGACCCTCTAGGTTGCTTCTTGCGGAAATTCCAAACGGCTGGGGAATTAGCTCAAATGCTTTGCATGCGTGAGTTAGTGGGATCGATGCCTGCATTCTCCAAAAGCAAGTTATTTCATGGATCCAAGAAAACTCCAGTTCACACTTCATGCAGCCTTGTCTTACGACAACCTACTGTCATGTAAACAATGACAAGAAACTGTCATGTAACAATGACAAGAAACTCTCATGTAACACTGATGTCACAATGTCAGATGAAAAAGAAAGACATTACTTACTTTCAGAGAGCAGCGTATCACACACTCTAACCAACTGAGCTAACCGGCCGCTGGCTACAGAGCACAATTGTTGAGATGCACCGAGCCTCTGCAAGTGCTGGAGCACAAACTAACAAGTCCACCAACAGCATAGCCTGACAAGACTGGACACTCTTGGTTGCTCCTTGTGGCAATTCCAAACAGCTGGGGAATTTGATCAATTGGTATTGTGTTTGCTTAGCATGCTATAGGTAGTGGGATCGATTCCCGTATTCCCCAAAAACAATTTTTTTTGTGGACCCAAGAAAGCTCCAGTTCACACTTCATGCAGCCTTGTCTTACGACAACCTACTGTCATGTAAACAATGACAAGAAACTGTCATGTAACACTGATGTCAAAATGTCAGATGAAAAACAAGAAAATACTTACTTTCAGAGGAGCAGCGTAGCACACACCATTGAGGCCCACAAACAAAGCTGTGGATAGTTTCCTTGAAGCCAGAGCATGAATAAAGAACAAATACAAATGCCGAAACCCGGGATCGAACCAGGGACCTTTAGAGCTTCAGTCTAACGCTCTCCCAACTGAGCTATCTCGGCAATTCACTAACTGTATTTCTGTGGCACCCTTGACAATTCACATGCATGTAACTCACAATTTTGACACTCAAAATGTAGATCATAGCCAGTACGGGGATCGAACCCATGACCTTGGCATTATTTGCACCACACTCTAACCAACTGAGCTATTTTCCTTAATTGTTCGAAAGCACCGAGCCTCTGCAAGTGCTGGCACGTAAACAAACAAGTCCACCAACAGCATAGCCTGACAAGACTGGACCCTCTAGGTTGCTTCTTGCGGAAATTCCAAACGGCTGGGGAATTAGCTCAAATGCTTTGCATGCGTGAGTTAGTGGGATCGATGCCTGCATTCTCCAAAAGCAAATTATTTCATGGATCCAAGAAAACTCCAGTTCACACTTCATGCAGCCTTGTCTTACGGCAACCTACTGTCATGTAAACAATGACAAGAAACTGTCATGTAACAATGACAAGAAACTCTCATGTAACACTGATGTCACAATGTCAGATGAAAAAGAAAGACATTACTTACTTTCAGAGAGCAGCGTATCACACACTCTAACCAACTGAGCTAACCGGCCGCTGGCTACAGAGCACAGTTGTTGAGAAGCACCGAGCCTCTGCAAGTGCTGGAGCACAAACTAACAAGTCCACCAACAGCATAGCCTGACAAGACTGGACACTCTTGGTTGCTCCTTGTGGCAATTCCAAACAGCTGGGGAATTTGATCAATTGGTATTGTGTTTGTTTAGCATGCTATAGGTAGTGGGATCGATGCCCGCATTCCCCAAAAACTATTTTTTTTGTGGATCCAAGAAAGCTCCAGTTCACACTTCATGCAGCCTTGTCTTACGACAACCTACTGTCATGTAACAATGACAAGCAACTTTCCTGTAACACTGATGTCAAAATGTCAGATGAAAAAGCAAGAAATTACTTACTTTCAGAGGAGCAGCGTAGCACACACCATTGAGGCCCACAAACAAAGCTGTGGATAGTTTCCTTGAAGCCAGAGCATGAAGAAAGAACAAATACAAATGCCGAAACCCGGGATCGAACCAGCGACCTTTAGAGCTTCAGTCTAACGCTCTCCCAACTGAGCTATTTCGGCAATTCACTAATTGTATTTCTGCTGGGGAATTAGCTCAAATGCTTAGCATGCTATAGGTAGTGGGATCGATGCCCGCATTCACCAAAAACATTTTTTTTTGTGGATCCAAGAAAGCTCCAGTTCACACTTCATGCACCCTTGTCTTACGACAACCTACTGTTATGTAAACAATGACAAGAAACTGTCATGTAACAATGACAAGAAACTCTCATGTAACACTGATGTCACAATGTCAGATGAAAAAGAAAGACATTACTTACTTTCAGAGGAGCAGCGTAGCACACACCATTGAGGCCCACAAACAAAGCTGTGGATAGTTTCCTTGAAGCCAGAGCATGAAGAAAGAACAAATACAAATGCCGAAACCCGGGATCGAACCAGGAACCTTTAGATCTTCAGTCTAACACTCTCCCAACTGAGCTATTTCGGCAATTAACTAAATTTAATTCTGTAGCACCCTTGACAATTCACATACATGTGACTCACAATTTTGACACTCAAAATGTACATCATAGCCAGTACAGTGATCGAACCCATGACCTTGGCATTATTAGCACCACACTCTAACCAACTGAACTAACCGGCCATTTGCTATTTTGCTCAATTGTTGAAATGCACCGAGCCTCTGCAAGTGCTGGCACGTAAACAAACAAGTCCACCAACAGCATAGCCTGACAAGACTGGACCCTCTAGGTGGCATCTTGCGGAAATTCCAAACGGCTGGGGATAGCTCCAAATTAGCTGTGGATAGTTTCCTTGAAGCCAGAGCATGAAGAAAGAACAAATACAAATGGCGAAACCCGGGATCGAACCAGGGACCTTTAGATCTTCAGTCTAACACTCTCCCTACTGAGCTATTTCGGCAATTCACTAAATTTAATTCTGTAGCACCCTTGACAATTCACATACATGTGACTCACAATTTTGACACTGAAAATGTACATCATAACCAGTACGGGGATCGAACCCATGACCTTGGCGTTATTAGCACCACACTCTAACCAACTGAGCTAACCGGCCATTTCCGATATTGCTCAATTATTGAAATGCACCGAGCCTCTGCAAGTGCCGGCACGTAAACGAACACGTCCACCAACAGCATAGCCTGACAAGACTGGACCCTCTAAGTTGCTTCTTGCGGAAATTCCAAACGGCTGGGGAATTAGCTCAAACGCTTTGCATGCGTGAGGTAGTGGGATCGATGCCTGCATTCTCCAAAAGCAAATTCTTTCATGGATCCTAGAAAACTCCAGTTCACACTTGCAGCCTTGTCTTACGACAACCTACTGTCATGTAAACAATGACAAGAAACTGTCATGTAACAATGACAAGAAACTCTCATGTAACACTGATGTCACAATGTCAGATGAAAAAGAAAGACATTACTTACTTTCAGAGAGCAGCGTATCACACATTCTAACCAACTGAGCTAACCGGCCGCTGGCTACAGAGCACAGTTGTTGAGATGCACCGAGCCTCTGCAAGTGCTGGAGCACAAACTAACAAGTCCACCAACAGCATAGCCTGACAAGACTGGACACTCTTGGTTGCTCCTTGTGGCAATTCCAAACAGCTGGGGAATTTGATCAATTGGTATTGTGTTTGCTTAGCATGCTATAGGTAGTGGGATCGATTCCCGCATTCCCCAAAAACTATTTTTTTTGTGGATCCAAGAAAGCTCCAGTTCACACTTCATGCAGCCTTGTCTTACGACAACCTACTGTCATGTAACAATGACAAGCAACTTTCCTGTAACACTGATGTCAAAATGTCAGATGAAAAAGCAAGAAATTACTTACTTTCAGAGGAGCAGCGTAGCACACACCATTGAGGCCCACAAACTAAGCTGTGGATAGTTTCCTTGAAGCCAGAGCATGAAGAAAGAACAAATACAAATACCGCAACCCGGGATCGAACCAGGGACCTTTAGAGCTTCAGTCTAACGCTCTCCCAACTGAGCTTTTTCGGCAATTCACTAATCGTATTTCTGTGGCACCCTTGACAATTCACATGCAGGTGACTCACAATTTTGACACTCAAAATGACCATCATAACCACTACGGGGATCGAACCCATGACCTTGGCGTTATTAGCACCACACTCTAACCAACTGAGCTAACATGCCATTTCCGATTTTGCTCAATTGTTGAAATGCACCGAGCCTCTGCAAGTGCTGGCACGTAAACGAACACGTCCACCAACAGCATAGCCTGACAAGACTGGACCCTCTAGGTTGCTTCTTGCGGAAATTCCAAACGGCTGGGGAATTAGCTCAAATGCTTTGCATGCGTGAGTTAGTGGGATCGATGCCTGCATTCTCCAAAAGCAAATTCTTTCATGGATCCAAGAAAACTCCAGTTCACACTTCATGCAGCCTTGTCTTACGACAACCTACTGTCATGTAAACAATGACAAGAAACTGTCATGTAACAATGACAAGAAACTCTCATGTAACACTGATGTCACAATGTCAGATGAAAAAGAAAGACATTACTTACTTTCAGAGAGCAGCGTATCACACACTCTAGCCAACTGAGCTAACCGGCCGCCGGCTACAGAGCACAGTTGTTGAGATGCACCGAGCCTCTGCAAGTGCTGGAGCACAAACTAACAAGTCCACCAACAGCATAGCCTGACAAGACTGGACACTCTTGGTTGCTCCTTGTGGCAATTCCAAACAGCTGGGGAATTTGATCAATTGGTATTGTGTTTGCTTAGCATGCTATAGGTAGTGGGATCGATGCCCGCATTCCCCAAAAACTATTTTTTTTGTGGATCCAAGAAAACTCCAGTTCACACTTCATGCAGCCTTGTCTTACGACAACCTACTGTCATGTAACAACGACAAGCAACTTTCCTGTAACACTGATGTCAAAATGTCAGTTGAAAAAGCAAGAAATTACTTAGTTTCAGAGGAGCAGCGTAGCACACAACATTGAGGCCCACAAAAAAAGCTGTGGATAGTTTCCTTGAAGCCAGAGCATGAAGAAAGAACAAATACAAATGTCGAAACCCGGGATCGAACCAGTTACCTTAATATCTTCAGTCTAACGCTCTCCCAACTGAGCTATTTCGGCAATTCACTAATTTGATTTCTGTGGTACCCTTGACAATTCACATGCATGTGACTCACAATTTTGACACTCAAAATGTACATCACAGCCAGAACGGGGATCGAACCCATGACCTTGGCGTTATTAGCACCACACTCTAACCAACTGAGCTAACCGGCCATTTGCTAATTTGCTCAATTGTTGAAATGCACCGAGCCTCTGCAAGTGCTGGCACGTAAACAAACAAGTCCACCAACAGCATAGCCTGACAAGACTGGACCCTCTGGGTTGCTTCTTGCGGAAATTCCAAACGGCTGGGGAATTAGCTCAAATGCTTTGCATGCGTGAGTTAGTGGGATCGATGCCTGCATTCTCCAAAAGCAAATTCTTTCATGGATCCAAGAAAACTCCAGTTCACACTTCATGCAGCCTTGTCTTACGACAACCTACTGTCATGTAAACAATGACAATAAACTGTCATGTAACAATGACAAGAAACTCTCATGTAACACTGATGTCACAATGTCAGATGAAAAAGAAAGACATTACTTACTTTCAGAGAGCAGCGTATCACACACTCTAACCAACTGAGCTAACCGGCCGCTGGCTACAGAGCACAGTTGTTGAGATGCACCGAGCCTCTGCAAGTGCTGGAGCACAAACAAACAAGTCCACCAACAGCATAGCCTGACAAGACTGGACACTCTTGGTTGCTCCTTGTGGCAATTCCAAACAGCTGGGGAATTTGATCAATTGGTATTGTGTTTGCTTAGCATGCATAAGTTAGCTTAGCTTAGCATAGGTAGTGGGATCGATGCCCGCATTCCCGAAAAACTATTTTTTTTGTGGATCCAAGAAAGCTCCAGTTCACACTTCATGCAGCCTTGTCTTAAGACAACCTACTGTCATGTAACAATGACAAGCAACTTTCCTGTAACACTGATGTCAAAATGTCAGTTGAAAAAGCAAGAAATTACTTACTTTCAGAGGAGCAGCGTAGCACACACCATTGAGGCCCACAAACATAGCTGTGGATAGTTTCCTTGAAGCCAGAGCATGAAGAAAGAACAAATTCAAATGCCGAAACCCGGGATCAAACCAGGGACCTTTAGATCTTCAGTCTAACGCTCTCCCAACTGAGCTATTTCGGCAATTCACTAATTGTAATACTGTAGCACCCTTGACAATTCACATGCATGTAACTCACAATTTTCACACTCAAAATGACCATCATAACCAGTACGGGGATCGAACCCATGACCTTTGCGTTATTAGCACCACACTCTAACCAACTGAGCTAACCGGCCATTTCCAATTTTGCTCAATTGTTGAAATGCACCGAGCCTCTGCAAGTGCTGGCATGTAAACGAACACGTCCACCAACAGCATAGCCTGACAAGACTGGACCCTCTATGTTGCTTCTTGCGGAAATTCCAAACGGCTGGGGAATTAGCTCAAATGCTTAGCATGCTATAGGTAGTGGGATCGATGCCTGCATTCTCCAAAAGCAAATTCTTTCATGGATCCAAGAAAACTCCAGTTCACACTTCATGCAGCCTTGTCTTACGACAACCTACTGTCATGTAACAATGACAAGCAACTTTCCTGTAACACTGATGTCAAAATGTCAGATGAAAAAGCAAGAAATTATTTACTTTCAGAGGAGCAGCGTAGCACACACCGTTGAGGCCCACAAACAAAGCTGTGGATAGTTTCCTTGAATAAAGAACAAGCACAAATGCCGAAACCTGGGATCAAACCAGGGACCTTTAGAGGTTCAGTCTAACGCTCTCCCAACTGAGCTATTTCGACAATTCACTAATTGTATTTATGTGGCACCCTTGACAATTCACATTGATGTGACTCACAATTTAGACACTCAAAATGTACATCATAGCCAGTACGGGGATCGAACCCATGACCTTGGCATTATTTGCACCACACTCTAACCAACTGAGCTAACCTGCCATTTGCTATTTTGCTCAAATGTTGAAATGCACCGAGCCTCTGCAAGTGATGGCACGTAAACAAACAAGTCCACCAACAGTATAGCCTGACAAGACTGGACACTCTTGGTTGCTCCTTGTGGCAATTCCAAACAGCTGGGGAATTTGATCAATTGGTATTGTGTTTGCTTAGCATGCTATAGGTAGTGGGATTGATGCCCGCATTCCCCAAAAACAATTTTTTTTGTGGATCCAAGAAAGCTCCAGTTCACACTTCATGCAGCCTTGTCTTACGACAACCTACTGTCATGTAACAATGACAAGCAACTTTCCTGTAACACTGATGTCAAAATGTCAGTTGAAAAAGCAAGAAATTACTTACTTTCAGAGGAGCAGCGTAGCACACACCATTGAGGCCCACAAACAAAGCTGTGGATAGTTTCCTTGAAGCCAGAGCATGAAGAAAGAACAAATACAAATGCCGAAACCCGGGAACGAACCAGGGAGCTTCAGTCTAACGCTCTGCCAACTGAGCTATTTCGGCAATTCACTAATTGTATTTCTGTGGCACCCTTGACAATTCACATGCATGTGACTCACAATTTTGACATTTAAAATGTACATCATAGCCAGTACGGGGATCAAACCCATGACCTTGGCATTATTTGCACAACACTCTAACCAACTGAGCTAACCGGCCATTTGCTCTTTTGCTCAATTGTTGAAATGCACCGAGCCTCTGCAAGTTCTGGCACGTAAACAAACAAGTCCACCAACAGCATAGCCTGACAAGACTGGACCCTCTAGGTTGCTTCTTGCGGAAATTCCAAACGGCTGGGGAATTAGCTCAAATGCTTTGCATGCGTGAGGTAGTGGGATCGATGCCTGCATTCTCCAAAAGCAAATTCTTTCATGGATCCTAGAAAACTCCAGTTCACACTTCATGCAGCCTTGTCTTACGACAACCTACTGTCATGTAAACAATGACAAGAAACTGTCATGTAACAATGACAAGAAACTATCATGTAACACTGATGTCACAATGTCAGATGAAAAGGAAAGACATTACTTACTTTCAGAGAGCAGCGTATCACACACTCTAACCAACTGAGCTAACCGGCCGCTGGCTACAGAGCACAGTTGTTGAGATGCACCGAGCCTCTGCAAGTGCTGGAGCACAAACTAACAAGTCCACCAACAGCATAGCCTGACAAGACTGGACACTCTTGGTTGCTCCTTGTGGCAATTCCAAACAGTTGGGGAATTTGATCAATTGGTATTGTGTTTGCTTAGCATGCTATAGGTAGTGGGATCGATGCCCACATTCCCCAAAAACTATTTTTTTTGTGGATCCAAGAAAGCTCCAGTTCACACTTCATGCAGCCTTGTCTTACGACAACCTACTGTCATGTAACAATGACAAGCAACTTTCCTGTAACACTGATGTCAAAATGTCAGTTGAAAAAGCAAGAAATTACTTACTTTCAGAGGAGCAGCGTAGCACGCACCATTGAGGCCCACAAACAAAGTTGTGGATAGTTTCCTTGAAGCCAGAGCATGAAGAAAGAACAAATACAAATGCCGAAACCTGGGATCGAACCAGGGACCTTTAAATCTTCAGAATAACGCTCTCCCAACTGAGCTATTTCAGCAATTCACTATTTTTATTTTTGTGGCACCCTTCACAATTCACATGCATGTGACTCACAATTTTGACACTCAAAATGTACATCATAGCCAGTACGGGGATCGAACCCATGACCTTGGCGTTATTAGCACCACACTCTAACCAACTGAGCTAACCGGCCATTTGCTATTTTGCTCAATTGTTGAAATGCACTGAGCCTCTGCAAGTGCTGGCACGTAAACAAACAAGTCCACCAACAGCATAGCCTGACAAGACTGGACCCTCTAGGTTGCTTCTTGCGGAAATTCCAAACGGCTGGGGAATTAGCTCAGATGCTTTGCATGCGTGAGGAAGTGGGATCGATGCCTGCATTCTCCAAAAGCAAATTCTTTATTGGATCCAAAAAAACTCCAGTTCACACTTCATGCAGCCTTGTCTTACGACAACCTACTGTCATGTAAACAATGACAAGAAACTCTCATGTAACACTGATGTCACAATGTCAGATGAAAAAGAAAGACATTACCTACTTTCAGAGAGCAGCGTATCACACACTCTAACCAACTGAGCTAACCGGCCGCTGGCTACAGAGCACAATTGTTGAGATGCACCGAGCCTCTGCAAGTGCTGGAGCACAAACTAACAAGTCCACCAACAGCATAGCCTGACAAGACTGGACACTCTTGGTTGCTCCTTGTGGCAACTCCAAACAGCTGGGGAATTTTATCAATTGGTATTGTGTTTGCTTAGCATGCTATAGGTAGTGGGATCGATGCCCGCATTCCTCAAAAACATTTTTTTTTGTGGATCCAAGAAAGCTCCAGTTCACACTTCATGCAGCCTTGTCTTACGACAACCTACTGTCATGTAACAATGACAAGCAACTTTCCTGTAACACTGATGTCAAAATGTCAGATGAAAAAGCAAGAAATTACTTACTTTCAGAGGAGCAGCGTAGCACACACCATTGAGGCCCACAAACAAAGCTTTGGATAGTTTCCTTGAAGCCAGAGCATGAAGAAAGAACAAATACAAATGCCGAAACCCGGGATCGAACCAGGTACCTTAATATCTTCAGTCTAACGCTCTCCCAACTGGGCTATTTCGGCAATTAACAAATTTTATTTCTGCGGCACCCTTGACAATTCACATGCATGTGACTCACAATTTTGACACTCAAAATGTACATCATAGCCAGTACGGGGATCGAACCCATGACCTTGGCATTATTGCACCACACTCTAACCAACTGAGCTAATCGGCCATTTGCTATTTTGCTCAATTGTTGAAATGCACCGAGCCTCTGAACGTGCTGGCACGTAAACAAACAAGTCCACCAACAGCATAGCCTGACAAGACTGGACCCTCTAGGTTGCTTCTTGCGGAAATTCCAAACGGCTGGGGAATTAGCTCAAATGCTTTGCATGCGTGAGTTAGTGGGATCGATTTCTGCATTCTCCAAAAGCAAATTCTTTCATGGATCCAAGAAAACTCTAGTTCACACTTCATGCAGCCTTGTCTTACGACAACCTACTGTCATGTAAACAATGACAAGAAACTGTCATGTAACAATGACAAGAAACTCTCATGTAACACTGATGTCACAATGTCAGATGAAAAAGAAAGACATTACTTACTTTCAGAGAGCAGCGTATCACACACTCTAACCAACTGAGCTAACCGGCCGCTGGCTACAGAGCACAGTTGTTGAGATGCACCGAGCCTCTGCAAGTGCTGGAGCACAAACTAACAAGTCCACCAACAGCATAGCCTGACAAGACTGGAAACTCTTGGTTGCTCCTTGTGGCAATTCCAAACAGTTGGGGAATTTGATCAATTGGTATTGTGTTTGCTTAGCATGCTATAGGTAGTGGGATCGATGCACGCATTCCCCAAAAACTATTTTTTTTGTGGATCCAGGAAAGCTCCAGTTCACACTTCATGCAGCCTTGTCTTACGACAACCTACTGTCATGTAACAATGACAAGCAACTTTCCTGTAACACTGATGTCAAAATGTCAGTTGAAAAAGCAAGAAATGACTTAGTTTCAGAGGAGCAGCGTAGCACACACCATTGAGGCCCACAAACAAAGCTGTGGATAGTTTCCTTGAAGCCAGAGCATGAAGAAAGAACAAATACAAATGCCGAAACCCGGGATCAAACCAGGGACCTTTAGATTTTCAGTCTAACGCTCTCCCAACTGAGCTATTTCAGCAATTCACTCATTTTAATTATGTGGCACCCTTGACAATTCACATGCATGTGACTCACAATTTTGACACTCAAAATGTACATCATAGCCAGTACGGTGATCGAACCCATGACCTTGGCGTTATTAGCACCACACTCTAACCAACTGAGCTAACCGGCCATTTGCTATTTTGCTCAATTGTTGAAATGCACCGAGCCTCTGCAAGTGCTGGAGCACAAACTAACAAGTCCACCAACAGCATAGCCTGACAAGACTGGACCCTCTAGGTTGCTTCTTGCGGAAATTCCAAACGGCTGGGGAATTAGCTCAAATGCTTTGCATGCGTGAGGTAGTGGGATCGATGCCTGCATTCTCCAAAAGCAAATTCTTTCATGGATCCTAGAAAACTCCAGTTCACACTTCATGCAGCCTTGTCTTACGACAACCTACTGTCATGTAAACAATGACAAGAAACTGTCATGTAACAATGACAAGAAACTCTCATGTAACACTGATGTCACAATGTCAGATGAAAAAGAAAGACATTACCTATTTTCAGAGAGCAGCGTATCACACACTCTAACCAACTGAGCTAACCGGCCGCTGGCTACAGAGCACAATTGTTGAGATGCACCGAGCCTCTGCAAGTGCTGGAGCACAAACTAACAAGTCCACCAACAGCATAGCCTGACAAGACTGGACCCTCTAGGTTGCTTCTTGCGGAAATTCCAAACGGCTGGGGAATTAGCTCAAATGCTTTGCATGCGTGAGGTAGTGGGATCGATGCCCGCATTCCCCAAAAACACTTTTTTTTGTGGATCCAAGAAAGCTCCAGTTCACACTTCATGCAGCCTTGTCTTACGACAACCTACTGTCATGTAACAATGACAAGCAACTTTCCTGTAACACTGATGTCAAAATGTCAGATGAAAAACATGAAATTACTTACTTTCAGAGGAGCAGCGTAGCACACACCATTGAGGCCCACAAACAAAGCTGTGGATAGTTTCCTTGAAGCCAGAGCATGAAGAAAGAACAAATACAAATGCCTAAACCCGGGATCGAACCAGGGACCTTTAGATCTTCAGTCTAACACTCTCCCAACTGAGCTATTTCGGCAATTCACTAAATTTAATTCTGTAGCACCCTTGACAATTCACATGCATATGACTCACAATTTTGACACTCAAAATGTACATCATAACCAGTACGGGGATCGAACCCATGACCTTGGCGTTATTAGCACCACACTCTAACCAACTGAGCTAACCGGCCATTTGCTATTTTGCTCAATTGTTGAAATGCACCGAGCCTCTGCAAGTGCTGGCACGTAAACGAACACGTCCACCAACAGCATAGCCTGACAAGACTGGACCCTCTAAGTTGCTTCTTGCGGAAATTCCAAACGGCTGGGGAATTAGCTCAAATGCTTTGCATGCGTGAGGTAGTGGGATCGATGCCTGCATTCTCCAAAAGCAAATTCTTTCATGGATCCTAGAAAACTCCAGTTCACACTTGCAGCCTTGTCTTACGACAACCTACTGTCATGTAAACCAACAGCATAGCCTGACAAGACTGGACCCTCTAGGTTGCTTCTTGCGGAAATTCCAAACGGCTGGGGAATTAGCTCAAATGCTTTGCATGCGTGAGGTAGTGGGATCGATGCCTGCATTCTCCAAAAGCAAATTCTTTCATGGATCCTAGAAAACTCCAGTTCACACTTCATGCAGCCTTGTCTTACGACAACCTACTGTCATGTAAACAATGACAAGAAACTGTCATGTAACAATGAAAAGAAACTCTCATGTAACACTGATGTCACAATGTCAGATGAAAAAGAAAGACATTACCTATTTTCAGAGAGCAGCGTATCACACACTCTAACCAACTGAGCTAACCGGCCGCTGGCTACAGAGCACAATTGTTGAGATGCACCGAGCCTCTGCAAGTGCTGGAGCACAAACTAACAAGTCCACCAACAGCATAGCCTGACAAGACTGGACCCTCTAGGTTGCTTCTTGCGGAAATTCCAAACGGCTGGGGAATTAGCTCAAATGCTTTGCATGCGTGAGGTAGTGGGATCGATGCCCGCATTCCCCAAAAACACTTTTTTTTGTGGATCCAAGAAAGCTCCAGTTCACACTTCATGTAGCCTTGTCTTACGACAACCTACTGTCATGTAACAATGACAAGCAACTTTCCTGTAACACTGATGTCAAAATGTCAGATGAAAAACATGAAATTACTTACTTTCAGAGGAGCAGCGTAGCACACACCATTGAGGCACACACCATTGAGGCCCACAAACAAAGCTGTGGATAGTTTCCTTGAAGCCAGAGCATGAAGAAAGAACAAATACAAATGCCTAAACCCGGGATCGAACCAGGGACCTTTAGATCTTCAGTCTAACACTCTCCCAACTGAGCTATTTCGGCAATTCACTAAATTTAATTCTGTAGCACCCTTGACAATTCACATGCATATGACTCACAATTTTGACACTCAAAATGTACATCATAACCAGTACGGGGATCGAACCCATGACCTTGGCGTTATTAGCACCACACTCTAACCAACTGAGCTAACCGGCCATTTCCGATATTGCTCAATTATTGAAATGCACCGAGCCTCTGCAAGTGCTGGCACGTAAACGAACACGTCCACCAACAGCATAGCCTGACAAGACTGGACCCTCTAAGTTGCTTCTTGCGGAAATTCCAAACGGCTGGGGAATTAGCTCAAATGCTTTGCATGCGTGAGGTAGTGGGATCGATGCCTGCATTCTCCAAAAGCAAATTCTTTCATGGATCCTAGAAAACTCCAGTTCACACTTGCAGCCTTGTCTTACGACAACCTACTGTCATGTAAACAATGACAAGAAACTGTCATGTAAACAATGACAAGAAACTCTCATGTAACACTGATGTCACAATGTCAGATGAAAAAGAAAGACATTTCTTACTTTCAGAGAGCAGCGTATCACACACTCTAACCAACTGAGCTAACCGGCCGCTGGCTACAGAGCACAATTGTTGAGATGCACCGAGCCTCTGCAAGTGCTGGAGCACAAACTAACAAGTCCACCAACAGCATAGCCTGACAAGACTGGACCCTCTAGGTTGCTTCTTGCGGAAATTCCAAACGGCTGGGGAATTAGCTCAAATGCTTTGCATGCGTGAGGTAGTGGGATCGATGCCCGCATTCCCCAAAAACACTTTTTTTTGTGGATCCAAGAAAGCTCCAGTTCACACTTCATGCAGCCTTGTCTTACGACAACCTACTGTCATGTAACAATGACAAGCAACTTTCCTGTAACACTGATGTCAAAATGTCAGATGAAAAACATGAAATTACTTACTTTCAGAGGAGCAGCGTAGCACACACCATTGAGGCCCACAAACAAAGCTGTGGATAGTTTCCTTGAAGCCAGAGCATGAAGAAAGAACAAATACAAATGCCTAAACCCGGGATCGAACCAGGGACCTTTAGATCTTCAGTCTAACACTCTCCCAACTGAGCTATTTCGGCAATTCACTAAATTTAATTCTGTAGCACCCTTGACAATTCACATGCATATGACTCACAATTTTGACACTCAAAATGTACATCATAACCAGTACGGGGATCGAACCCATGACCTTGGCGTTATTAGCACCACACTCTAACCAACTGAGCTAACCGGCCATTTCCGATATTGCTCAATTATTGAAATGCACCGAGCCTCTGCAAGTGCTGGCACGTAAACGAACACGTCCACCAACAGCATAGCCTGACAAGACTGGACCCTCTAAGTTGCTTCTTGCGGAAATTCCAAACGGCTGGGGAATTAGCTCAAATGCTTTGCATGCGTGAGGTAGTGGGATCGATGCCTGCATTCTCCAAAAGCAAATTCTTTCATGGATCCTAGAAAACTCCAGTTCACACTTGCAGCCTTGTCTTACGACAACCTACTGTCATGTAAACAATGACAAGAAACTGTCATGTAAACAATGACAAGAAACTCTCATGTAACACTGATGTCACAATGTCAGATGAAAAAGAAAGACATTACTTACTTTCAGAGAGCAGCGTATCACACACTCTAACCAACTGAGCTAACCGGCCGCTGGCTACAGAGCACAATTGTTGAGATGCACCGAGCCTCTGCAAGTGCTGGAGCACAAACTAACAAGTCCACCAACAGCATAGCCTGACAAGACTAGACCCTCTAGGTTGCTTCTTGCGGAAATTCCAAACGGCTGGGGAATTAGCTCAAATGCTTTGCATGCGTGAGGTAGTGGGATCGATGCCCGCATTCCCCAAAAACACTTTTTTTTGTGGATCCAAGAAAGCTCCAGTTCACACTTCATGCAGCCTTGTCTTACGACAACCTACTGTCATGTAACAATGACAAGCAACTTTCCTGTAACACTGATGTCAAAATGTCAGATGAAAAACATGAAATTACTTACTTTCAGAGGAGCAGCGTAGCACACACCATTGAGGCCCACAAACAAAGCTGTGGATAGTTTCCTTGAAGCCAGAGCATGAAGAAAGAACAAATACAAATGCCTAAACCCTGGATCGAACCAGGGACCTTTAGATCTTCAGTCTAACACTCTCCCAACTGAGCTATTTCGGCAATTCACTAAATTTAATTCTGTAGCACCCTTGACAATTCACATGCATATGACTCACAATTTTGACACTCAAAATGTACATCATAACCAGTACGGGGATCGAACCCATGACCTTGGCGTTATTAGCACCACACTCTAACCAACTGAGCTAACCGGCCATTTGCTATTTTGCTCAATTGTTGAAATGCACCGAGCCTCTGCAAGTGCTGGCACGTAAACAAACAAGTCCGCCAACAGCCTAGCCTGACAAGACTGGACCCTCTAGGTTGCTTCTTGCGGAAATTCCAAACGGCTGGGGAATTAGCTCAAATGCTTTGCATGCGTGAGTTAGTGGGATCGATGCCTGCATTCTCCAAAAGCAAATTCTTTCATGGATCCAAGAAAACTCCAGTTCACACTTCATGCAGCCTTGTCTTACGACAACCTACTGTCATGTAAACAATGACAAGAAACTGTCCTGTAACACTGATGTCAAAATGTCAGATGAAAAATCAAGAAATTACTTACTTTCAGAGGAGCAGCGTAGCACACACCATTGAGGCCTACAAACAAAGCTGTGGATAGTTTCCTTGAATAAAGAACAAACACAAATGCCAAAACCTGAGATCAAACCAGGCACCTTTAGAGCTTCAGTCTAACGCTCTCCCAACTGAGCTATTTCGGCAATTCACTAATTGTATTTCTGTGGCACCCTTGACAATTCACATGCATGTGACTCACAATTTTGACACTCAAAATGTACATCATAACCAGTACGGGGATCGAATCCATGACCTTGGCGTTATTAGCACCACACTCTAACCAACTGAGCTAACCGGCCATTTACGATTTTGCTCAATTGTTGAAATGCACCGAGCCTCTGCAAGTGCTGGCACGTAAACAAACACGTCCACCAACAGCATAGCCTGACAAGACTGGACCCTCTAGGTTGCTTCTTGAGGAAATTCCAAACGGCTGGGGAATTAGCTCAAATGCTTTGCATGCGTGAGGTAGTGGGATCGATGCCTGCATTCTCCAAAAGCAAATTCTTTCATGGATCCTAGAAAACTCCAGTTCACACTTCATGCAGCCTTGTCTTACGACAACCTACTGTCATGTAAACAATGACAAGAAACTGTCATGTAACAATGACAAGAAACTCTCATGTAACACTGATGTCACAATGTCAGATGAAAAAGAAAGACATTACCTATTTTCAGAGAGCAGCGTATCACACACTCTAACCAACTGAGCTAACCGGCCGCTGGCTACAGAGCACAATTGTTGAGATGCACCGAGCCTCTGCAAGTGCTGGAGCACAAACTAACAAGTCCACCAACAGCATAGCCTGACAAGACTGGACACTCTTGGTTGCTCCTTGTGGCAATTCCAAACAGCTGGGGAATTTGATCAATTGGTATTGTGTTTGCTTAGCATGCTATAGGTAGTGGGATCGATTCCCGTATTCCCCAAAAACATTTTTTTTTGTGGACCCAAGAAAGCTCCAGTTCACACTTCATGCAACCTTGTCTTACGACAACCTACTGTCATGTAAACAATGACAAGAAACTGTCATGTAACAATGACAAGAAACTTTCCTGTAACACTGATGTCACAATGTCAGATGAAAAATCAAGAAATTACTTACTTTCAGAGGAGCAGCGTAACACACACCATTGAGGCCTACAAACAAAGCTGTGGATAGTTTCCTTGAATAAAGAACAAACACAAATGCCGAAACCTGAGATCAAACCAGGGACCTTTAGAGCTTCAGTCTAACGCTCTCCCAACTGAGCTATTTCGGCAATTCACTAATTGTATTTCTGTGGCACCCTTGACAATTCACATGCATGTGACTCACAATTTTGACACTCAAAATGTACATCATAACCAGTACGGGGATCGAATCCATGACCTTGGCGTTATTAGCACCACACTCTAACCAACTGAGCTAACCGGCCATTTACGATTTTGCTCAATTGTTGAAATGCACCGAGCCTCTGCAAGTGCTGGCACGTAAACGAACACGTCCACCAACAGCATAGCCTGACAAGACTGGACCCTCTAGGTTGCTTCTTGCGGAAATTCCAAACGGCTGGGGAATTAGCTCAAATGCTTTGCATGCGTGAGTTAGTGGGATCGATGCCTGCATTCTCCAAAAGCAAATTCTTTCATGGATCCAAGAAAACTCCAGTTCACACTTCATGCAGCCTTGTCTTACGACAACCTACTGTCATGTAAACAATGACAAGAAACTGTCATGTAACAATGACAAGAAACTCTCATGTAACACTGATGTCACAATGTCAGATGAAAAAGAAAGACATTACCTATTTTCAGAGAGCAGCGTATCACACACTCTAACCAACTGAGCTAACCGGCCGCTGGCTACAGAGCACAATTGTTGAGATGCACCGAGCCTCTGCAAGTGCTGGAGCACAAACTAACAAGTCCACCAACAGCATAGCCTGACAAGACTGGACACTCTTGGTTGCTCCTTGTGGCAATTCCAAACAGCTGGGGAATTTGATCAATTGGTATTGTGTTTGCTTAGCATGCTATAGGTAGTGGGATCGATGCCCGCATTCACCAAAAACATTTTTTTTTGTGGATCCAAGAAAGCTCCAGTTCACACTTCATGCAGCCTTGTCTTACGACAACCTACTGTCATGTAACAATGACAAGCAACTTTCCTGTAACACTGATGTCAAAATGTCAGATGAAAAAGCAAGAAATTACTTACTTTCTGAGGAGCAGCGTAGCACACAAAGGGCCACAAACAAAGCTGTGGATAGTTTCCTTCAAGCCAGAGCATGAAGAAAGAACAAATACAAATGCCGAAACCCAGGATCGAACCAGGGACCTTTAGATCTTCAGTCTAACGCTCTCCCAACTGAGCTATTTCGGCAATTCACTAAAGTTAATTATGTAGCACCCTTGACAATTCACATGTATGTGACTCACAATTTTGACACTCAAAATGTACATTATAACCAGTACGGGGATCGAACCCATGACCTTGGCGTTATTAGCACCACACTCTAACTAACTGAGCTAACCGGCCATTTCCGATTTTGCTCAATTGTTGAAATGCACCGAGCCTCTGTAAGTGCTGGCACGTAAACGAACACGTCCACCAACAGCATAGCCTGACAAGACTGGACCCTCTAGGTTCAAAATGTAATCACTCAAAATGTACATCATAACCAGTACGGGGATCGAACCCATGACCTTGGCGTTATTAGCACCACACTCTAACCAACTGAGCTAACCGGCCATTTCCGGTTTTGCTCAATTGTTGAAATGCACCGAGCCTCTGCAAGTGCTGGAGCACAAACTATCAAGTCCACCAACAGCATAGCCTGACAAGACTGGACACTCTTGGTTGCTCCTTGTGGCAATTCCAAACAGCTGGGGAATTTGATCAATTGGTATTGTGTTTGCTTAGCATGCTATAGGTAGTGGGATCGATTCCCGTATTCCCCAAAAACATTTTTTTTTGTGGACCCAAGAAAGCTCCAGTTCACACTTCATGCAGCCTTGTCTTACGACAACCTACTGTCATGTAAACAATGACAAGAAACTGTCATGTAACAATGACAAGAAACTCTCATGTAACACTGATGTCAAAATGTCAGACGAAAAAGCAAGAAATTACTTACTTTCAGAGGAGCAGCGTAGCACACACCATTGAGGCCCACAAACAAAGCTGTGGATAGTTTCCTTGAAGCCAGAGCATGAAGAAAGAACAAATACAAATGACGAAACCGGGGATCGAACCAGGTACCTTAATAACTTCTGTCTAACGCTCTCCCAACTGAGCTATTTCGGCAATTCACAAATTTTATTTCTGTGGCACCCTTGACAATTCACATGCATGTGACTCACAATTTTGACACTCAAAAAGTACATCATAGCCAGTACGGGGATCGAACCCATGACCTTGGCTTTATTAGCACCACACTCTAACCAACTGAGCTAAACGGCCATTTGCTATTTTGCTCAATTGTTGAAATGCACCGAGCCTCTGCAAGTGCTGGCACGTAAACAAACAAGTCCACCAACAGCATAGCCTGACAAGACTGGACCCTCTAGGTTGCTTCTTGCGGAAATTCCAAACGGCTGGGGAATTAGCTCAAATGCTTTGCATGCGTGAGTTAGTGGGATCGATGCCTGCATTCTCCAAAAGCAAATTCTTTCATGGATCCAAGAAAACTCCAGTTCACACTTCATGCAGCCTTGTCTTACGACAACCTACTGTCATGTAAACAATGACAAGAAACTGTCATGTAACAATGACAAGAAACTCTCATGTAACACTGATGTCACAATGTCAGATGAAAAAGAAAGACATTACCTATTTTCAGAGAGCAGCGTATCACACACTCTAACCAACTGAGCTAACCGGCCGCTGGCTACAGAGCACAATTGTTGAGATGCACCGAGCCTCTGCAAGTGCTGGAGCACAAACTAACAAGTCCACCAACAGCATAGCCTGACAAGACTGGACACTCTTGGTTGCTCCTTGTGGCAATTCCAAACAGCTGGGGAATTTGATCAATTGGTATTGTGTTTGCTTAGCATGCTATAGGTAGTGGGATCGATGCCCGCATTCACCAAAAACATTTTTTTTTGTGGATCCAAGAAAGCTCCAGTTCACACTTCATGCAGCCTTGTCTTACGACAACCTACTGTCATGTAACAATGACAAGCAACTTTCCTGTAACACTGATGTCAAAATGTCAGATGAAAAAGCAAGAAATTACTTACTTTCTGAGGAGCAGCGTAGCACACAAAGGGCCACAAACAAAGCTGTGGATAGTTTCCTTCAAGCCAGAGCATGAAGAAAGAACAAATACAAATGCCGAAACCCAGGATCGAACCAGGGACCTTTAGATCTTCAGTCTAACGCTCTCCCAACTGAGCTATTTCGGCAATTCACTAAAGTTAATTATGTAGCACCCTTGACAATTCACATGTATGTGACTCACAATTTTGACACTCAAAATGTACATTATAACCAGTACGGGGATCGAACCCATGACCTTGGCGTTATTAGCACCACACTCTAACTAACTGAGCTAACCGGCCATTTCCGATTTTGCTCAATTGTTGAAATGCACCGAGCCTCTGTAAGTGCTGGCACGTAAACGAACACGTCCACCAACAGCATAGCCTGACAAGACTGGACCCTCTAGGTTCAAAATGTAATCACTCAAAATGTACATCATAACCAGTACGGGGATCGAACCCATGACCTTGGCGTTATTAGCACCACACTCTAACCAACTGAGCTAACCGGCCATTTCCGGTTTTGCTCAATTGTTGAAATGCACCGAGCCTCTGCAAGTGCTGGAGCACAAACTATCAAGTCCACCAACAGCATAGCCTGACAAGACTGGACACTCTTGGTTGCTCCTTGTGGCAATTCCAAACAGCTGGGGAATTTGATCAATTGGTATTGTGTTTGCTTAGCATGCTATAGGTAGTGGGATCGATTCCCGTATTCCCCAAAAACATTTTTTTTTGTGGACCCAAGAAAGCTCCAGTTCACACTTCATGCAGCCTTGTCTTACGACAACCTACTGTCATGTAAACAATGACAAGAAACTGTCATGTAACAATGACAAGAAACTCTCATGTAACACTGATGTCAAAATGTCAGACGAAAAAGCAAGAAATTACTTACTTTCAGAGGAGCAGCGTAGCACACACCATTGAGGCCCACAAACAAAGCTGTGGATAGTTTCCTTGAAGCCAGAGCATGAAGAAAGAACAAATACAAATGACGAAACCGGGGATCGAACCAGGTACCTTAATAACTTCTGTCTAACGCTCTCCCAACTGAGCTATTTCGGCAATTCACAAATTTTATTTCTGTGGCACCCTTGACAATTCACATGCATGTGACTCACAATTTTGACACTCAAAAAGTACATCATAGCCAGTACGGGGATCGAACCCATGACCTTGGCTTTATTAGCACCACACTCTAACCAACTGAGCTAAACGGCCATTTGCTATTTTGCTCAATTGTTGAAATGCACCGAGCCTCTGCAAGTGCTGGCACGTAAACAAACAAGTCCACCAACAGCATAGCCTGACAAGACTGGACCCTCTAGGTTGCTTCTTGCGGAAATTCCAAACGGCTGGGGAATTAGCTCAAATGCTTTGCATGCGTGAGGTAGTGGGATCGATGCCTGCATTCTCCAAAAGAAAATTCTTTCATGGATCCTAGAAAACTCCAGTTCACACTTCATGCAGCCTTGTCTTACGACAACCTACTGTCATGTAAACAATGACAAGAAACTCTCATGTAACACTGATGTCACAATGTCAGCTGAAAAAGAAAGACATTACCTATTTTCAGAGAGCAGTGTATCACACACTCTAACCAACTGAGCTAACCGGCCGCTGGCTACAGAGCACAATTGTTGAGATGCACCGAGCCTCTGCAAGTGCTGGAGCACAAACTAACAAGTCCACCAACAGCATAGCCTGACAAGACTGGACCCTCTAGGTTGCTTCTTGCGGAATTTCCAAACGGCTGGGGAATTAGCTCAAATGCTTAGCATGCGTGAGTTAGTGGGAAATTCCAAACGGCTGGGGAATTTGCTCAAATGCTTTGCATGCGTGAGGTAGTGGGATCGATGCCTGCGTTCTCCAAAAGCAAATTCTTTCAAGGATCCAAGAAAGCTCCAGTTCACACTTCATGCAGCCTTGTCTTACGACAACCTACTGTCATGTAACAATGACAAGCAACTTTCCTGTAACACTGATGTCAAAATGTCAGATGAAAAAGCAAGAAATTACTAACTTTCAGAGGAGCAGCGTAGCACACACCATTGAGGCCCACAAACAAAGCTGTAGATAGTGTCCTTGAAGCCAGAGCATGAAGAAAGAACAAATACAAATGCCGAAACCCGGGATCGAACCAGGGACCTTTAGAGCTTCAGTCTAACGCTCTCCCAACTGAGCTATTTCAGCAATTCACTAATTGTATTTCTGTGGCACCCTTGACAATTCACATGCATGTGACTCACAATTTTGACACTCAAAATGACCATCATAACCAGTACGGGGATCGAACCCATGACCTTGACGTTATTAGCACCACACTCTAACAAACTAAGCTAACCGGCCATTTCCGATTTTGCTCAATTGTTGAAATGCACCGAGCCTCTGCAAGTGCTGGCACGTAAACGAACACGTCCACCAACAGCATAGCCTGACAAGACTGGACCCTCTAGGTTGCTTCTTGCGGAAATTCCAAACGGCTGGGGAATTAGCTCAAATGCTTTGCATGCGTGAGTTAGTGGGATCGATGCCTGCATTCTCCAAAAGCAAATTCTTTCATGGATCCAAGAAAACTCCAGTTCACACTTCATGCAGCCTTGTCTTACGACAACCTACTGTCATGTAAACAATGACAAGAAACTGTCATGTAACAATGACAAGAAACTCTCATGTAACACTGATGTCACAATGTCAGATGAAAAAGAAAGACATTACTTACTTTCAGAGAGCAGCGTATCACACACTCTAACCAACTGAGCTAACCGGCCGCTGGCTACAGAGCACAGTTGTTGAGATGCACCGAGCCTCTGCAAGTGCTGGAGCACAAACTAACAAGTCCACCAACAGCATAGCCTGACAAGACTGGACACTCTTGGTTGCTCCTTGTGGCAATTCCAAACAGCTGGGGAATTTGATCAATTGGTATTGTGTTTGCTTAGCATGCTATAGGTAGTGGGATCGATGCCCGCATTCCCCAAAAACTATTGTTTTGTGGATCCAAGAAAGCTCCAGTTCACACTTCATGCAGCCTTGTCTTATGACAACCTACTGTCATGTAACAATGACAAGCAACTTTCCTGTAACACTGATGTCAAAATGTCAGTTGAAAAAACAAGAAATTACTTACTTTCAGAGGAGCAGCGTAGCACACACCATTGAGGCCCACAAACAAAGCTGTGGATAGTTTCCTTGAAGCCAGAGCATGAAGAAAGAACAAATACAAACGCCGAAACCCGGGATCAAACCAGGGACCTTTAGATCTTCAGTCTAACGCTCTCCCAACTGAGCTATTTCGGCAATTCACTCATTTTAATTCTGTGGCACCCTTGACAATTCACATGCATGTGACTCACAATTTTGACACTCAAAATGTACAGCAAACCGGCCATTTGGTATTTTGCTCAATTGTTGAAATGCACCGAGCCTCTGCAAGTGCTGGAGCACAAACTAACAAGTCCACCAACAGCATAGCCTGACAAGACTGGACACTCTTGGTTGCTCCTTGTGGCAATTCCAAACAGCTGGGGAATTTGATCAATTGGTATTGTGTTTGCTTAGCATGCTATAGGTAGTGGGATCGATGCCCGCATTCCCCAAAAACTATTGTTTTGTGGATCCAAGAAAGCTCCAGTTCACACTTCATGCAGCCTTGTCTTATGACAACCTACTGTCATGTAACAATGACAAGCAACTTTCCTGTAACACTGATGTCAAAATGTCAGTTGAAAAAACAAGAAATTACTTACTTTCAGAGGAGCAGCGTAGCACACACCATTGAGGCCCACAAACAAAGCTGTGGATAGTTTCCTTGAAGCCAGAGCATGAAGAAAGAACAAATACAAACGCCGAAACCCGGGATCAAACCAGGGACCTTTAGATCTTCAGTCTAACGCTCTCCCAACTGAGCTATTTCGGCAATTCACTCATTTTAATTCTGTGGCACCCTTGACAATTCACATGCATGTGACTCACAATTTTGACACTCAAAATGTACAGCAAACCGGCCATTTGGTATTTTGCTCAATTGTTGAAATGCACCGAGCCTCTGCAAGTGCTGGCACGTAAACAAACAAGTCCACCAACAGCATAGCCTGACAAGACTCGACCCTCTAGGTTGCTTCTTGCGGAAATTCCAAACGACTGGGGAATTAGCTCAAATGCTTAGCATGCTATAGGTAGTGGGATCGATGACCGCATTCCCCAAAAACAATTTTTTTTGTGGTTCCAAGAAATCTCCAGTTCACACTTCATGCAGCCTTGTCTTACGACAACCTACTGTCATGTAACAATGACAAGCAACTTTCCTGTAACACTGATGTCAAAATGTCAGATGAAAAACAAGAAATCACTTACTTTCAGAGGAGCAGCGTAGCACACACCATTGAGGCCCACAAACAAAGCTGTGGATAGTTTCCTTGAAGCCAGAGCATGAAGAAAGAACAAATACAAATGCCGAACCCGGGATCGAACTAGGGACCTTTAGAGCTTTAGTCTAACGCGCTCCCAACTGAGCTATCTCGGCAATTCATTAATTGTTTTTCTGTGGTACCCTTGACAATTCACATGCATGTGACTCACAATTTTGACACTGAAAATGTACATCATAGCCAGTACGGGGATCGAACCCATGACCTTGGCATTATTAGCACCACACTCTAACCAACTGAGCTAACCGGCCATTTGCTATTTTGCTCAATTCTTGAAATGCACCGAGCCTCTGCAAGTGCTGGCACGTAAACAAACAAGTCCACCAACAGCATAGCCTGACAAGACTGGACCCTCTAGGTTGCTTCTGGCGGAAATTCCAAACGGCTGGGGAATTAGCTCAAATGCTTTGCATGCGTGAGGTAGTGGGATCGATGCCTGCATTCTCCAAAAGCAAATTCTTTCATGGATCCTAGAAAACTCCAGTTCACACTTCATGCAGCCTTGTCTTACGACAACTTACTGTCATGTAAACAATGACAAGAAACTCTCATGTAACACTGATGTCACAATGTCAGATGAAAAAGAAAGACATTACTTACTTTCAGAGAGCAGCGTATCACACACTCTAACCAACTGAGCTAACCGGCCGCTGGCTACAGAGCACAGTTGTTGAGATGCACCGAGCCTCTGCAAGTGCTGGAGCACAAACTAACAAGTCCACTAACAGCATAGCCTGACAAGACTGGACACTCTTGGTTGCTCCTTGTGGCAATTCCAAACAGCTGGGGAATTTGATCAATTGGTATTGTGTTTGCTTAGCATGCTATAGGTAGTGGGATTGATGCACGCATTCCCCAAAAACTATTTTTTTTGTGGATCCAAGAAAGCTCCAGTTCACACTTCATGCAGCCTTGTCTTACGACAACCTACTGTCATGTAACAATGACAAGCAACTTTCCTGTAACACTGATGTCAAAATGTCAGTTGAAAAAGCAAGAAATTACTTACTTTCAGAGGAGCAGCGTAGCACACACCATTGAGGCCCACAAACAAAGCTGTGGATAGTTTCCTTGAAGCCAGAGCATGAAGAAAGAACAAATACAAACGCCGAAACCCAGGATCAAACCAGGGACCTTTAGATCTTCAGTCTAACGCTCTCCCAACTGAGCTATTTCGGCAATTCAGTTATTTTAATTCTGTGGCACCCTTGACAATTCACATGCATGTGACTCACAATTTTGACACTCAAAATGTACATCATAGCCAGTACGGGGATCGAACCCATGACCTTGGCGTTATTAGCACCACACTCTAACCAACTGAGCCAACCGGCCATTTGCTATTTTGCTCAATTGTTGAAATGCACCGAGCCTCTGCAAGTGCTGGCACGTAAACAAACAAGTCCACCAACAGCATAGCCTGACAAGACTGGACCCTCTAGGTTGCTTCTTGCGGAAATTCCAAACGGCTGGGGAATTAGCTCAAATGCTTTGCATGCGTGAGTTAGTGGGATCGATGCCTGCATTTTTCAAAAGCAAATTCTTTCATGGATCCAAGAAAACTCCAGTTCACACTTCATGCAGCCTTGTCTTACGACAACCTACTGTCATGTAACAATGACAATAACTTTCCTGTAACACTGATGTCAAAATGTCAGTTGAAAAAGCAAGAAATTACTTACTTTCAGAGGAGCAGCGTAGCACACACCATTGAGGCCCACAAACAAAGCTGTGGATAGTTTCCTTGAAGCCAGAGCATGAAGAAAGAACAAATACAAACACCGAAACCCGGGATCAAACCAGGGACCTTTAGATCTTCAGTCTAACGCTCTCCCAACTGAGCTATTTCGGCAATTCACTCATTTTAATTCTGTGGCACCCTTGACAATTCACATGCATGTGACTCACAATTTTGACACTGAAAATGTACATCATAACCAGTACGGGGATCGAACCCATGACCTTGCCGTTATTAGCACCACACTCTAACCAACTGAGCTAACCGGCCATTTCTGATTTTGCTCAATTGTTGAAATGCACCGAGCCTCTGCAAGTGCTGGCACGTAAACGAACACGTCCACCAACAGCATAGCCTGACAAGACTGGACCCTCTAGGTTGCTTCTTGTGGAAATTCCAAACGGCTGGGGAATTAGCTCAAATGCTTTGCATGCGTGAGTTAGTGGGATCGATGCCTGCATTCTCCAAAAGCAAATTCTTTCATGGATCCAAGAAAACTCCAGTTCACACTTCATGCAGCCTTGTCTTACGACAACCTACTGTCATGTAAACAATGACAAGAAACTGTCATGTAACAATGACAAGAAACTCTCATGTAACACTGATGTCACAATGTCAGATGAAAAAGAAAGACATTACTTACTTTCAGAGAGCAGCGTATCACACACTCTAACCAACTGAGCTAACCGGCCGCTGGCTACAGAGCACAGTTGTTGAGATGCACCGAGCCTCTGCAAGTGCTGGAGCACAAACTAACAAGTCCACCAACAGCATAGCCTGACAAGACTGGACACTCTTGGTTGCTCCTTGTGGCAACTCCAAACAGCTGGGGAATTTGATCAATTGGTATTGTGTTTGCTTAGCATGCTATAGGTAGTGGGATCGATGCCCGCATTCCCCAAAAACAATTTTTTTTGTGGATCCAAGAAAGCTCCAGTTCACACTTCATGCAGCCTTGTCTTACGACAACCTACTGTCATGTAACAATGACAAGCAACTTTCCTGTAACACTGATGTCAAAATGTCAGTTGAAAAAGCAAGAAATTATTTACTTTCAGAGGAGCAGCGTAGCACACACCATTGAGGCCCACAAACAAAGCTGTGGATAGTTTCCTTGAAGCCAGAACAAATACAAATGCCGAAACCCGGGATCGAACCAGGGACCTTTAGATCTTCAGTCTAACTCTCTCCCAACTGAGCTATTTCAGCAATTCACTCAATTTAATTCTGTAGCACCCTTGACAATTCACATGCATGTAACTCACAATTTTGACACTCAAAATGACCATCATAACCAGTGCGGGGATCGAACCCATGACCTTTGCGTTATTAGCACCACACTCTAACCAACTGAGCTAACCAGCCATTTGCTATTTTGCTCAATTGTTGAAATGCACCGAGCCTCTGCAAGTGCTGGCACGTAAACGAACACGTCCACCAACAGCATAGCCTGACAAGACTGGACCCTCTAAGTTGCTTCTTGCGGAAATTCCAAACGGCTGGGGAATTAGCTCAAATGCTTAGCATGCTATAGGTAGTGGGATCGATGCCCGCATTCACCAAAAACAATTTTTTTTGTGGATCCAAGAAAGCTCCAGTTCACACTTCATGCAGCCTTGTCTTACGACAACCTACTGTCATGTAACAATGACAAGCAACTTTCCTGTAACACTGATGTCAAAATGTCAGATGAAAAAGCAAGAAATTACTTACTTTCAGAGGAGCAGCGTAGCACACACCATTGAGGCCCACAAACAAAGCTGTGGATAGTTTCCTTGACAAGAGCATGAAGAAAGAACAAATACAAATACCCGGGATCGAACCAGGGACCTTTAGAGCTTCAGTCTAACGCTCTCCCAACTGAGCTATTTCCGCAATACACTAATTGTATTTCTGTGGCACCCTTGACAATTCACATGCATCTGACTCACAATTTTGACACTCGAAATGTACATCATTGCCAGTAAGGGGATCGAACCCATGACCTTGGCATTATTTGCACCACACTCTAACCAACTGAGCTAACCGGCCATTTCCAATTTTGCGCAATTGTTGAAATGCACCGAGCCTCTGCAAGTGCTGGCATGTAAACGAACACGTCCACCAACAGCATAGCCTGACAAGACTGGACACTCTTGGTTGCTCCTTGTGGCAATTCCAAACAGCTGGGGAATTTGATCAATTGGTATTGTGTTTGCTTAGCATGCTATAGGTAGTGGGATTGATGCACGCATTCCCCAAAAACTATTTTTTTTGTGGATCCAAGAAAGCTCCAGTTCACACTTCATGCAGCCTTGTCTTACGACAACCTACTGTCATGTAACAATGACAAGCAACTTTCCTGTAACACTGATGTCAAAATGTCAGATGAAAAAGCAAGAAATTACTTACTTTCAGAGGAGCAGCGTAGCACACACCATTGAGGCCCACAAACAAAGCTGTGGATAGTTTCCTTGAAGCCAGAACAAATACAAATGCCGAAACCCGGGATCAAACCAGGGACCTTTAGAGCTTCAGTCTAACGCTCTCCCAACTGAGCTATTTCGGCAATTCACTGATTGTATTTCTGTGGCACCCTTGACAATTCACATGCATGTGACTCACAATTTTGACACTCAAAATGACCATCATAACCAGTACGGGGATCGAATCCATGACCTTGGCGTTATTAGCACCACACTCTAACCAACTGAGCTAACCGGCCATTTCCGATTTTGCTCAATTGTTGAAATGCACCGAGCCTCTGCAAGTGCTGGCACGTAAACTAACACGTCCACCAACAGCATAGCCTGACAAGACTGGACCCTCTAGGTTGCTTCTTGCGGAAATTCCAAACGGCTGGGGAATTAGCTCAAATGCTTTGCATGCGTGAGGTAGTGGGATCGATGCCTGCATTCTCCAAAAGCAAATTCTTTCAAGGATCCAAGAAAACTCCAGTTCACACTTCATGCAGCCTTGTCTTACGACAACCTACTGTCATGTAACAATGACAAGCAACTTTCCTGTAAGACTGATGTCAAAATGTCAGATGAAAAACAATAAATTGCTTACTTTCAGAGGAGCAGCGTAGCACACACCATTGAGGCCCACAAACAAAGCTGTGGTTTCTCCTTGTGGCAACTCCAAACAGCTGGGGAATTTGATCAATTGGTATTGTGTTTGCTTAGCATGCTATAGGTAGTGGGATCGATGCCCGCATTCCTCAAAAACATTTTTTTTTGTGGATCCAAGAAAGCTCCAGTTCACACTTCATGCAGCCTTGTCTTACGACAACCTACTGTCATGTAAACAATGACAAGAAACTGTCATGTAACAATGACAAGAAACTCTCATGTAACACTGATGTCACAATGTCAGATGAAAAAGAAAGACATTACTTACTTTCAGAGAGCAGCGTATCACACACTCTAACCAACTGAGCTAACCGGCCGCTGGCTACAGAGCACAGTTGTTGAGATGCACCGAGCCTCTGCAAGTGCTGGAGCACAAACTAACAAGTCCACCAACAGCATAGCCTGACAAGACTGGACACTCTTGGTTGCTCCTTGTGGCAATTCCAAACAGCTGGGGAATTTGATCAATTGGTATTGTGTTTGCTTAGCACGCTATAGGTAGTGGGATCGATGCCCGCATTCCCCAAAAACAATTTTTTTTGTGGATCCAAGAAAGCTCCAGTTCACACTTCATGCAGCCTTGTCTTACGACAACCTACTGTCATGTAACAATGACAAGCAACTTTCCTGTAACACTGATGTCAAAATGTCAGATGAAAAAGCAAGAAATTACTTACTTTCAGAGGAGCAGCGTAGCACACACCATTGAGGCCCACAAACAAAGCTGTGGATAGTTTCCTTGAAGCCAGAGCATGAAGAAAGAACAAATACAAATGCCGAAACCCGGGATCGAACCAGGTACCTTAATATCTTCAGTCAAACGCTCTCCCAACTGAGCTATTTCAGCAATTCACTAATTTTATTTCTGTGGCACCGTTGACAATTCACATGCATGTGACTCACAATTTTGACACTCAAAATGTACATCATAGCCAGTACGGGGATCAAACCCATGACCTTGGCATTATTTGCACCACACTCTAACCAACTGAGCTAACCGGCCATTTCCGATTTTGCTCAATTGTTGAAATGCACCGAGCCTCTGCAAGTGCTGGCACGTAAACGAACACGTCCACCAACAGCATAGCCTGACAAGACTGGACCCTCTAGGTTGCTTCTTGCGGAAATTCCAAACGGCTGGGGAATTAGCTCAAATGCTTAGCATGCTATAGGTAGTGGGATCGATGCCCGCATTCACAAAAAACATTTTTTTTTGTGGATCCAAGAAAGCTCCAGTTCACACTTCATGCAGCCTTGTCTTACGACAACCTACTGTCATGTAACAATGACAAGCAACTTTCCTGTAACACTGATGTCAAAATGTCAGATGAAAAACAATAAATTACTTACTTTCAGAGGAGCAGCGTAGCACACACCATTGAGGCCCACAAACAAAGCTGTGGATAGTTTCCTTGAAGCCAGAGCATGAAGAAAGAACAAATACAAATGCCGAAACCTAGGATCAAACCAGGGACCTTTAGAGCTTCAGTCTAACGCTCTCCCAACTGAGCTATTTCGGCAATTCACTAATTGTATTTCTGTGGCACCCTTGACAATTCACATGCATGTGACTCACAATTTTGACACTCAAAATGTACATCACAGCCAGTACGGGGATCAAACCCATGACCTTGGCATTATTTGCACCACACTCTAACCAACTGAGCTATTTTGCTCAATTGTTGGAATGCACCGAGCCTCTGCAAGTGCTGGCACGTAAACAAACAAGTCCACCAACAGCATAGCCTGACAAGACTGGACCCTCTAGGTTGCTTCTTGCGGAAATTCCAAACGGCTGGGGAATTAGCTCAAATGCTTTGCATGCGTGAGGTAGTGGGATCGATGCCTGCATTCTCCAAAAGCAAATTCTTTCATGGATCCTAGAAAACTCCAGTTCACACTTCATGCAGCCTTGTCTTACGACAACCTACTGTCATGTAAACAATGACAAGAAACTGTCATGTAACAATGACAAGAAACTCTCATGGAACACTGATGTCACAATGTCAGATGAAAAAGAAAGACATTACTTACTTTCAGAGAGCAGCGTATCACACACTCTAACCAACTGAGCTAACCGGCCGCTGGCTACAGAGCACAGTTGTTGAGATGCACCGAGCCTCTGCAAGTGCTGGAGCACAAACTAACAAGTCCACCAACAGCATAGCCTGACAAGACTGGAAACTCTTGGTTGCTCCTTGTGGCAATTCCAAACAGCTGGGGAATTTGATCAATTGGTATTGTGTTTGCTTAGCATGCTATAGGTAGTGGGATCGATGCCCGCATTCCCCAAAAACATTTTTTTTTGTGGATCCAAGAAAGCTCCAGTTCACACTTCATGCAGCCTTGTCTTAAGACAACCTACTGTCATGTAACAATGACAAGCAACTTTCCTGTAACACTGATGTCAAAATGTCAGATGAAAAAGCAAGAAATTACTTACTTTCAGAGGAGCAGCTTAGCACACACCATTGAGGCCCACAAACAAAGCTGTGGAGAGTTTCCTTTAAGCCAGAGCATGAAGAAAGAACAAATACAAATGCCAAAACCCAGGATCGAACCAGGGACCTTTAGAGCTTCAGTCTAACGCTCTCCCAACTGAGCTATTTCGGCAATTCATTAACTGTATTTCTGTGGTACCCTTGTCAATTCACATGCATGTGACTCACAATTTTGACACTCAAAATGTACATCAAAGCCAGTACGGGGATCGAACCCATGACCTTGGCGTTATTAGCACCACACTCTAACCAACTGAGCTAACCGGCCATTTGCTATTTTGCTCAATTGTTGAAATACACCTAGCCTCTGCAAGTGCTGGCACGTAAACAAACAAGTCCACCAACAGCATAGCCTGACAAGACTGGACCCTCTAGGTTGCTTCTTGCGGAAATTCCAAACGGCTGGGGAATTAGCTCAAATGCTTAGCATGCTTTAGGTAGTGGGATCGATGCCCGCATTCCCCAAAAACTATTTTTTTTTGTGGATCCAAGAAAGCTCCAGTTCACACTTCATGCAGCCTTGTCTTACGACAATATACTGTCATGTAAACAATGACAAGAAACTGTAATGTAACAATGACAAGAAACTCTCATGTAACACTGATGTCACAATGTCAGATGAAAAAGAAAGACATTACTTACTTTCAGAGAGCAGCGTATCACACACTCTAAACAACTGAGCTAACCGGCCGCTGGCTACAGAGCACAGTTGTTGAGATGCACCGAGCCTCTGCAAGTGCTGGAGCACAAACTAACAAGTCCACCAACAGCATAGCCTGACAAGACTGGACACTCTTGGTTGCTCCTTGTGGCAATTCCAAACAGCTGGGGAATTTGATCAATTGGTATTGTGTTTGCTTAGCATGCTATAGGTAGTGGGATCGATGCCTGCATTCCCAAAAAACTATTTTTTTTGTGGATCCAAGAAAGCTCCAGTTCACACTTCATTCAGCCTTGTCTTACGACAACCTACTGTCATGTAACAATGACAAGCATCTTTCCTGTAACACTGATGTCAAAATGTCAGATGAAAAAGCAAGAAATGACTTACTTTCAGAGGAGCAGCGTAGCACACACCATTGAGGCCCACAAACAAAGCTGTGGATAGTTTCCTTGAAGCCAGAGCATGAAGAAAGAACAAATACAAACGCCGAAACCCGGGATCAAACCAGGGACCTTTAGATCTTGCGTCTAACGCTCTCCCAACTAAGCTATTTCAGCAATTCACTCATTTTAAATCTGTGGCACCCTTAACAATTCACATGCATGTGACTCACAATTTTGACACTCAAAATGTACATCATAGCCAGTACGGGAATCGAACCCATGACCTTGGCGTTATTAGCACCACACTCTAAACAACTGAGCTAACCGGCCATTTGCTATTTTGCTCAATTGTTGAAATGCACCGAGCCTCTGCAAGTGCTGGCACGTAAACAAACAAGTCCACCAACAGCATAGCCTGACAAGACTGGACCCTCTAGGTTGCTTCTTGCGGAAATTCCAAACGGCTGGGGAATTAGCTCAAATGCTTAGCATGCTATAGGTAGTGGGATCGATGCCCGCATTCCCCAAAAACTATTTTTTTTGTGGATCCAAGAAAGCTCCAGGTCACACTTCATGCAGCCTTGTCTTACGACAACCTACTGTCATGTAACAATGACAAGCAACTTTCCTGTAACACTGATGTCAAAATGTCAGTTGAAAAAGCAAGAAATTACTTACTTTCAGAGGAGCAGCGTAGCACACACCATTGAGGCTCACAAACAAAGCTGTGGATAGTTTCCTTGAAGCCAGAGCATGAAGAAAGAACAAACACAAACACCGAAACCCGGGATCGAACCAGGGACCTTTAGATCTCCAGTCTAACGCTCTCCCAACTGAGCTATTTCAGCAATATACTTATTTTATTTCTGTGGTACCCTTGACAATTCACATGCATGTGACTCACAATTTTGACACTCAGAATGTACATCATAGCCAGTACGGGGATCGAACCCATGACCTTGGCGTTATTAGCACCACACTCTAACCAACTGAGCTAACCGGCCATTTGCTATCTTGCTCAATTGTTGAAATCCACCGAGCCTCTGCAAGTGCTGGCACGTAAACAAAAAAGTCCACCAACAGCATAGCCTGACAAGACTGGACCCTCTAGGTTGCTTCTTGCGGAAATTCCAAACGGCTGGGGAATTAGCTCAAATGCTTTGCATGCGTGAGGTAGTGGGATCGATGCCTGCATTCTCCAAAAGCAAATTCTTTCATGGATCCAAGAAAACTCTAGTTCACACTTCATGCAGCCTTGTCTTACGACAACCTACTGTCATGTAAACAATGACAAGAAACTGTCATGTAACAATGACAAGAAACTCTCATGTAACACTGATGTCACAATGTCAGATGAAAAGAAAGACATTACCTACTTTCAGAGAGCAGCGTATCACACACTCTAACCAACTGAGCTAACCGGCCGCTGGCTAAAGAGCACAATTGTTGAGATGCACCGAGCCTCTGCAAGTGCTGGAGCACAAACTAACAAGTCCACCAACAGCATAGCCTGACAAGACTGGACACTCTTGGTTGCTCCTTGTGGCAATTCCAAACAGCTGGGGAATTTGATCAATTGGTATTGTGTTTGCTTAGCATGCTATAGGTAGTGGGATCGATTCCCGTATTCCCCAAAAACAATTTTTTTTGTGGATCCAAGAAAGCTCCAGTTCACACTTCATGCAGCCTTGTCTTACGACAACCTACTGTCATGTAACAATGACAAGCAACTTTCCTGTAACACTGATGTCAAAATGTCAGTTGAAAAAGCAAGAAATTACTTACTTTCAGAGGAGCAGCGTAGCACACACCATTGAGGCCCACAAACAAAGCTGTGGATAGTTTCCTTGAAGCCAGAGCATGAATAAAGAACAAACACAAATGCCGAAACCTGGGATCAAACCAGGGACCTTTAGATCTTCAGTATAACGCTCTCCCAACTGAGCTATTTCGACAATTCACTGATTTTATTTCTGTGGCCCCCTTGACAATTCACATGCATGTGACTCACAATTTTGACACTCAAAATGTACATCATAGCCAGTACAGGGATCGAACCCATGACCTTGGCGTTGTTAGCACCACACTCTAAACAACTGAGCTAACCGGCCATTTGCTATTTTGCTCAATTGTTGAAATGCACCGAGCCTCTGCAAGTGCTGGCACATAAACAAACAAGTCCACCAACAGCATAGCCTGACAAGACTGGACCCTCTAGGTTGCTTCTTGCGGAAATTCCAAACGGCTGGGGAATTAGCCCCAGTCTCAGCCTCCAGTATTTATGCTGCAGTAGTTTATGTGTCGGGGGGCTAGGGTCAGTTTGTTATATCTGGAGTACTTCTCCTGTCCTATTCGGTGTCCTGTGTGAATCTAAGTGTGCGTTCTCTAATTCTCTCCTTCTCTCTTTCTCTCTCTCGGAGGACCTGAGCCCTAGGACCATGCCCCAGGACTACCTGACATGATGACTCCTTGCTGTCCCCAGTCCACCTGGCTGTGCTGCTGCTCCAGTTTCAACTGTTCTGCCTTATTATTATTCGACCATGCTGGTCATTTATGAACATTTGAACATCTTGGCCATGTTCTGTTATAATCTCCACCCGGCACAGCCAGAAGAGGACTGGCCATCCCACATATGCTCTCTCTAATTCTCTCTTTCTTTCTCTCTCTCAGAGGACCTGAGCCATAGGACCATGCCCCAGGAATACCTGACATGATGACTCCTTGCTGTCCCCAGTCCACCTGACTGTGCTGCTGCTCCAGTTTCAACTATTCTGCCTTATTATTATTCGACCATGCTGGTCATTTATGAACATTTGAACATCTTGACCATGTTTTGTTATAATCTCCACCCGGCACAGCCAGAAGAGGACTGGCCACCCCACATAGCCTGGTTCCTCTCTAGGTTTCTTCCTAGGTTTTGGCCTTTCTAGGGAGTTTTTCCTAGCCACCGTGCTTCTACACCTGCATTGCTTGCTGTTTGGGGTTTTGGGCTGGGTTTCTGTACAGCACTTTGAGATATCAGCTGATGTACGAAGGGCTATATATATAAATTTGATTTGATTTGAATTAGCTCAAATGCTTTGCATGCGTGAGTTAGTGGGATCGATGCCTGCATTCTCCAAAAGCAAATTCTTTCATGGATCCAAGAAAACTCCAGTTCACACTTCATGCAGCCTTGTCTTACGACAACCTACTGTCATGTAAACAATGACAAGAAACTGTCATGTAACAATGACAAGAAACTCTCATGTAACACTGATGTCACAATGTCAGATGAAAAAGAAAGACATTACCTACTTTCAGAGAGCAGCGTATCACACACTCTAACCAACTGAGCTAACCGTCAGCTGGCTACAGAGCACAGTTGTTGAGATGCACCGAGCCTCTGCAAGTGCTGGAGCACAAACTAACAAGTCCACCAACAGCATAGCCTGACAAGACTGGACACTCTTGGTTGCTCCTTGTGGCAATTCCAAACAGCTGGGGAATTTGATCAATTGGTATTGTAATTGCTTAGCATGCTATAGGTAGTGGGATCGATGCCCGCATTGCCCAAAAACAATTTTTTTTGTGGATCCAAGAAAGCTCCAGTTCACACATCATGCAGCCTTGTCTTAAGACAACCTACTGTCATGTAACAATGACAAGCAACTTTCCTGTAACACTGATGTCAAAATGTCAGATGAAAAAGCAAGAAATTACTTACTTTCAGAGGAGCAGCGTAGCACACACCATTGAGGCCCACAAACAAAGCTGTGGATAGTTTCCTTGAAGCCAGAAGAAAGAACAAATGCCGAAACCCGGGATCAAACCAGGGACCTTTAGAGCTTCAGTCTAACGCTCTCCCAACTGAGCTATTTCTGCAATTCACTAATTGTATTTCTGTGGCACCCTTGACAATTCACATGCATGTGACTCAAAATTTTGACACTCAAAATGTACATCATAGCCAGTATGGGGATCGAACCCATGACCTTGACATTATTTGCACCACACTCTAACCAACTGAGCTAACCGGCCATTTGCTATTTTGCTCAATTGTTGAAATGCACCGAGCCTCTGCAAGTGCTGGCACGTAAACAAACAAGTCCACCAACCGTATAGCCTGACAAGACAGGACCCTCTAGGTTGCTTCTTGCGGAAATTCCAAACGGCTGGGGAATTAGCTCAAATGCTTTGCATGCGTGAGGTAGTGGGATCGATGCCTGTATTCTCCAAAAGCAAATTCTTTCATGGATCCAAGAAAACTCCAGTTCACACTTCATACAGCCTTGTCTTACGACAACCTACTGTCATGTAAACAATGACAATAAACTGTCATGTAACAATGACAAGAAACTCTCATGTAACACTGATGTCACAATGTCAGATGAAAAAGAAAGACATTACTTACTTTCAGAGAGCAGCGTATCACACACTCTAACCAACTGAGCTAACCGGCCGCTGGCTACAGAGCACAGTTGTTGAGATGCACCGAGCCTCTGCAAGTGCTGGAGCACAAACTAACAAGTCCACCAACAGCATAGCCTGACAAGACTGGACACTCTTGGTTGCTCCTTGTGGCAATTCCAAACAGCTGGGGAATTTGATCAATTGGTATTGTGTTTGCTTAGCATGCTATAGGTAGTGGGATCGATGCCCGCATTCCCCAAAAACTATTTTTTTTGTGGATCCAAGAAAGCTCCAGTTCACACTTCATGCAGCCTTGTCTTACAACAACCTACTGTCATGTAACAATGACAAGCAACTTTCCTGTAACACTGATGTCAAAATATTCAGTTGAAAAAGCAAGAAATTACTTACTTTCAGAGGAGCAGCGTAGCACACACCATTGAGGCCCACAAACAAAGCTGTGGATAGTTTCCTTGAAGCCAGAAGAAAGAACAAATGCCGAAACCCGGGATCAAACCAGGGACCTTTAGAGCTTCAGTCTAACGCTCTCCCAACTGAGCTATTTCTGCAATTCACTAATTGTATTTCTGTGGCACCCTTGACAATTCACATGCATGTGACTCAAAATTTTGACACTCAAAATGTACATCATAGCCAGTATGGGGATCGAACCCATGACCTTGACATTATTTGCACCACACTCTAACCAACTGAGCTAACCGGCCATTTGCTATTTTGCTCAATTGTTGAAATGCACCGAGCCTCTGCAAGTGCTGGCACGTAAACAAACAAGTCCACCAACCGTATAGCCTGACAAGACAGGACCCTCTAGGTTGCTTCTTGCGGAAATTCCAAACGGCTGGGGAATTAGCTAAAATGCTTTGCATGCGTGAGGTAGTGGGATCGATGCCTGTATTCTCCAAAAGCAAATTCTTTCATGGATCCAAGAAAACTCCAGTTCACACTTCATGCAGCCTTGTCTTACGACAACCTACTGTCATGTAAACAATGACAATAAACTGTCATGTAACAATGACAAGAAACTCTCATGTAACACTGATGTCACAATGTCAGATGAAAAAGAAAGACATTACTTACTTTCAGAGAGCAGCGTATCACACACTCTAACCAACTGAGCTAACCGGCCGCTGGCTACAGAGCACAGTTGTTGAGATGCACCGAGCCTCTGCAAGTGCTGGAGCACAAACTAACAAGTCCACCAACAGCATAGCCTGACAAGACTGGACACTCTTGGTTGCTCCTTGTGGCAATTCCAAACAGCTGGGGAATTTGATCAATTGGTATTGTGTTTGCTTAGCATGCTATAGGTAGTGGGATCGATGCCCGCATTCCCCAAAAACTATTTTTTTTGTGGATCCAAGAAAGCTCCAGTTCACACTTCATGCAGCCTTGTCTTACAACAACCTACTGTCATGTAACAATGACAAGCAACTTTCCTGTAACACTGATGTCAAAATATTCAGTTGAAAAAGCAAGAAATTACTTACTTTCAGAGGAGCAGCGTAGCACACACCATTGAGGCCCACAAACAAAGCTGTGGATAGTTTTCTTGAAGCCAGAACAAATGCCGAAACCCGGGATCAAACCAGGGACCTTTAGATCTTCAGTCTAACGCTCTCCCAACTGATCTATTTCAGCGATTCACTCATTTTAATTCTGTGGCACCCTTAACAATTCAATGCATGTGAATCACAATTTTGAAACTCAGAATGTACATCATAGCCAGTACAGGGATCGAACCCATGACCTTGGCATTATTAGCACCACACTCTAACCAACTGAACTAACCGGCCATTTGCTATTTTGCTCAATTGTTGAAATGCACCGAGCCTCTGCAAGTGCTGGCACGTAAACAAACAAGTCCACCAACAGCATAGCCTGACAAGACTGGACCCTCTAGGTGGCTTCTTGCGGAAATTCCAAACGGCTGGGGAATTAGCTCAAATGCTTTGCATGCCAGAGGTAGTGGGATCGATGCCTGCATTCTCCAAAAGCAAATTCTTTCATGGATCCAAGAAAACTCCAGTTCACACTTCATGCAGCTTTGTCTTACGACAACCTACTGTCATGTAAACAATGACAAGAAACTGTCATGTAACAATGACAAGAAACTCTCATGTAACACTGATGTCACAATGTCAGATGAAAAAGAAAGACATTACTTACTTTCAGAGGAGCAGCGTAGCACACACCATTGAGGCCCACAAACAAAGCTGTGGATAGTTTCCTTGAAGCCAGAGCATGAAGAAAGAACAAATACAAATGCCAAAACCCAGGATCGAACCAGGGACCTTTACATCTTCAGTCTAACACTCTCCCAACTGAGCTATTTCGGCAATTCACTAAATTTAATTCTGTAGCACCCTTGACAATTCACATGCATGTGACTCACAATTTTGACACTCAAAATGTACATCATAGCCAGTACGGGGATCGAACCCATGACCTTGACATTATTTGCACCACACTCTAACCAACTGAGCTAACCGGCCATTTGCTATTTTGCTCAATTGTTGAAATGCACCGAGCCTCTGCAAGTGCTGGCACGTAAACAAACAAGTCCACCAACCGTATAGCCTGACAAGACAGGACCCTCTAGGTTGCTTCTTGCGGAAATTCCAAACGGCTGGGGAATTTGCTCAAATGCTTTGCATGCGTGAGGTAGTGGGATTGATGCCTGCATTCTCCAAAAGCAAATTCTTTCATGGATCCTAGAAAACTCCAGTTCACACTTCATGCAGCCTTGTCTTACGACAACCTACTGTCATGTAAACAATGACAAGAAACTGTCATGTAACAATGACAAGAAACTCTCATGTAACACTGATGTCACAATGTCAGATGAAAAAGAAAGACATTACTTACTTTCAGAGAGCAGCGTATAACACACTCTAACCAACTGAGCTAACCGGCAGCTGGCTACAGAGCACAGTTGTTGAGATGCACTGAGCCTCTGCAAGTGCTGGAGCACAAACTAACAAGTCCACCAACAGCATAGCCTGACAAGACTGGACACTCTTGGTTGCTCCTTGTGGCAATTCCAAACAGCTGGGGAATTTGATTAATTGGTATTGTGTTTGCTTAGCATGCTATAGGTAGTGGGATTGATGCCCGCATTCCCCAAAAACAATTTTTTTTGTGGATCCAAGAAAGCTCCAGTTCACACTTCATGCAGCCTTGTCTTACGACAACCTACTGTCATGTAACAATGACAAGCAACTTTCATGTAACACTAATGTCACAACGTCAGATGAAAAAGGGAGACATTACTTACTTTCAGAGGAGCAGCGTAGCACACACCATTGAGGCCCACAAACAAAGCTGTGGCAGTTTCTTTGAAGCCGAAGCAGAGCAAAAAGAAAGAACAACAACTAATGCCGACATCCGGGATCAAACCAGGAACCTTAAGTCATTCCGTCTTACTCTGTCCCAACTGAGATATTTCTGCAAGAAGCTGAACTTATTTCTGTGGCACTCTTGACGAAACACACGCATGTGAGTCACAATTTGACACTTAAATTGTACCTCATGGCCAGTACGGGGATCAAACACATCATCTTGGAGTTATTAGCACCACTCTCTAACCAACTGAGCTAACCAGCCACTGTCTATGGAGCACAATTATTGAGATGCACCGAGCCTCTGCAATTGCTGGCGCGGAAACTAACACGTCCACCAACAGCATAGCCTGACAAGACTGTACACTCTTGGTTGCTAATTGTAGCCATTCCTACCGGCTGGGGAATTAACTCAAATGGTAGAGTGCTTGCTTAGCATGCGAGAGGTAGTGGGATCGATACCTGCATTCTCCAAAAACACTATGTTTTTGTGGATCCAAGACAGCTCCAGTTCACTCTTCATGCCGCCTTGTCTTACGACAGGCTCCAGTTCTGAGAGTACGACAAGGGGAGCTAAAAGGGGAAATGACACTGGGGATAACGGGTGGCCATATTGTATGTGAACAGCTCGAAACCGGGACTCCAGGCGCAGGAGGCCTCCCCCAGGAACAGAGACCGCAATGCTCCTCTGTGAACTCTCTCACCTCTGAAACCACTGAACACCTACTCACAGGATTGGATTCTAACCACTTCCATCAGACGGAAAGGGAGGACAGTCATAAGAGCATGGATACCGAAAACGAAGAAGAAATGGACATGGTGCTCACCCCAGCTCCAAGGGGAGGTCCAAACGTGACTAAGATGCAGGAGCTGCTGCAATCATCAATAGCTCGAGCTAAGGAACTCAGGGAGCTTATGGCTAACCACAACCCTGATGGAACAGATGCCTAGCCTACATGGAGGAGCCTCAGCGTGGCTACTTCAACTGCAGACACTTACGTCAGGCCTGCAACTCTGCCTAGGAGACATGAAAGCACTTCTAGCAAGAGCCACCGACCACGGAACTATGGAAGCCCTCATGACAGCAGCTGACCTTGGATGGCGGGCCCCAACACTGCCCATAGACCACTTCGGTACCAGACTATGGGAAGTTCTACGGAGAACGTACCCTACAGAAAGGAACCACGCCACCTTATCCTCCTTTACAATCAACCCAGGTGAGCAACCAGCAGCATACCTGGACAGAGCTAAGACCACATGGAGGTCGGTCCACGACGAACCTTACGATCACACAGACACAACACTCAGCATGTGGAAGGAAATGGTGGTGAACGGGTGTCCTGGAGATGTGAAGACAAAACTGAGAGGAACGGTTGGGTTAATCTCACTCCCACTGACTCAATTCAACACACATGTACACCATCACGTGTCTCAATACAATAAGGACAAAGCGGGAGCTGACAGCCAGGTCCAGTCACTACAGGTGCAGCTGTTGAAGCTCCAGCTGAAAGAGGCACAAAAAGGGGAGAAACCTAAGACGCAGATGCTAGCTGAGGAAACCCAGGATCCTGAACATAAAACAGACATCTCCCAAATAGTGGCACAGACTGTCGCTCAGATGATCCAACAGCAGGCCGCGCCACTCCCTGTTCCAACAGGGACCCAACCAATGGTGGCACAATACCCTCCCCCACAGCAGTATGGCCCGCCACAACAGCAGCCATATTGGCAACAACGGGGCACCTACACCGGTCTACCCAGAGGGGTGTGCTACAACTGGAACTCCTGGCCATTATTCACGGAATTGTCGACAGCCACTTTCCACTCAGCAACGCCTATGGAGAGGTAGGGGACGTGGTAGTGGAAGTGGGGGACACCTACCTCTGCAACACCATCAACCAGGACCTACTCACATGCAGCAGCAACAGCAAGACTACAATCAACCTCAGTTCCAAGATATGGCAGGGAACGCTATGCCCTGGCCATGACGATGCCCCCCAACCGCTGCAGGAGTAGGGAGCCAACAAACTGGAAAAAAAAAGAAAAAAAAGAATTTTTTTTTTTTTTTTTTACCCCATAACAATGAACCTCCTCGCACCCGGATCATCAACAGGTTTTGCACAACTGACAACAGATCTATCTGCGGTTGGATGTTTCTGTAAATGACGAATTCACCTCATCCGTCCTTTTCCAGAAACAAGAGGGGGAGGAAGCAGAAACGAAGCAGAACAAAGAACAAAGAACAAAGGACTGGTGAAACTAAAGACCCTTCAAAAGGTCTCACACATCTGGTGGCACCCTCAAATTAAAGTAATGACTGACTTATTTTGCGACGTAATGACTGACTTATTTTGTGACAAATGCAGCATCTGTTGCAGACACAACTCAAAGAAACCATATCAAACATACCTAATGCATATTTTCAGGACAGTAGCATAGAACGCTATCTCTTAGTTATGGTAGATAGGTGTCCAAATGGTTAGAGGCAATACCAACAGCAAAGGAGGATGCCAAGCCAGTCATTAAGTGGCTACAAACCAAACTAATACCCAGGTATATTGACAGTGGCTCACATTTCAGTAACAAACACCTAAGACAGGTGGAAGAAAGATTTGGCATAACACACAGATTTGGATCTGTGTACAGGCCCCAATCTCAAGGTCTGGTGGAACGTCAAACCAAAAGTTGAAAGCTAAGATAGCTAAAGTGTGTGCAGGTTCGAAGTTGACATGGGTTGAAGTCCTGCCTCTGGCACTGATGGCTGTGAGAGCCTCACCAGGAGCAGGCACCCATCTCTCTCCTCATGAGAAAATGACTGGAAGAGTCATGCCTGGTCCACCAAGGGAGGGAGGTCATATGCCCGCTCTTGATGTACAACAAATTGTAATGTCTGATTATGTGAAAAGTTTACGCTACTCTCTGCAGCACTCTCTACCCAGGTTCGCAAGGTCCAAGAGGGGGAGCTGCCGGGAGACACGCCACCACTGAAGGTAAAAGTTGGAGACTGGGTGAGGGTTAAAGTCCACAAGAGAAAGTGGCTGGAACCCAGGTGGACTGGACCGTACGAAGTGAAGGAGGTTACTTCACACTCAGTCCAGGTCAAAGGTAAATCAGGCACACCTTGGCACCACCTTACACATTGCACCCCAGCCCCAACTCCTTCCAGAACACTGACTGAAGTCTGAGCTGATTTGAGCAGCCTAATTCGATACCAAATTAAGACACTCCTGACTCAGGTGATGGAGTATCAAACTCCATCTCCCCTGACAAAGGAACCTCGACCAGTTAGAGGGATATTTCTCTCTCCCTGGGCAAGGCTAGGAATATCTGGGCCTTTCTTTGTGATATTCCTACTGATATTTGAGGTGTCCCTGGGCACTTCCACATGGTTAATAGAACAACTATCACACCCTACCACATCACGTACACTTACCCAGTCCCCTATCCCTGACACCGTCCCTAACATCACTCACTCCAATCACTCCCGTCCCAAACGCAGAATTACACCTACAGACCAACAATGCACTCCATACAAGGTTAGAAACACCACCTTATTTACCTCGCTTCGCTGCATACTTGAGGGGGTGTTAGTGTTCAAATACTGGAGAGTTGAGACCAAATCACGGACGCTGGACAGAGTGGATTTCAGTTGTAACAAAAGACAGTTTTAATGAGTCAGAGATATCTTGTCCCGCAGTTTTACGTGCACGGACCTAGTTCACATAACTCGGCAAGGAGCCAGGTGAAAAAGAGGCCTATACAATGGTTACATACATTTTTATACATAGAATAAAGTAGGTGGAGTCTTGTCGTTTCGGTCTTCTTGACTGGTCGGAGGGTTGGAGGCGGGCCTTGCTCTAGCCAGAGCGGGCCCCATTGGTGCACAGCAAAAGTTCTTTGCTCTTGGGACCGGCCAGTTAGAGGGAGATGAGATGTGTGTTTATATAAGGAAGAGGGGGTCAGTCTTATGGCTGGGTGTATGTGTTCTTACGACGGAATGTCTTTGTTTATATGAGCTATGTGTATGAATATTTATATAACAAATCCCCCTCTTCACATCTATTAGACGTGAAAACTATAGCAGAAAGGTGGCGGTTGCAATCGTGGGTATACATAAGGTGGTGCTCCTAACCTTGTCTGGTTTGCATGGTGGGTCTGTAGGTGTAGTGCTACGTTTGGGACGGGAGTGATTGGAGGGAGTGATATCAGGAAAGGAGTTAGGGACATGTGTAGGGGTTGGTGTATGTGATGTGGCAGGGTGAAATAGTTGTTCAATTAACCATGTGAAAGTCCTAGGGTTACTCCAAATATCAGTAGGAATATCACAAATAAGGGACCAGATATCCCCAGCCTCACCCAGAGAGGGAGAAATTTCCCTCTAACTGGGCGAGGTTCCCTTCTCAGGGGAGGCGGAGATTGATGCCGCATCACCTGAGGAAGGAGTGTCTTCATTTGGAATCGAATTTAGGCCGCTCAAATCAGCTCTGACTTCAGTCAGTGTTCTAGAAGGAATTGGGGCTGGGGTGCAATGTGTAAGGCGGTGCCAAGGTGTGCCTGATTTACCTTTGACCTGGACTGAGTGTGAAGTAACCTCCTTCACTTCGTACGGTCCAGTCCACCTGGGTTCCAGCCACTTTCTCTTGTGGACTGTAACCCACACCCCGTCACCAACCTTTACCTTCAGTAGTGGCGTGTCCCCCGGCAGCTCCCCCTCCTGGACCTTGTGAACCTGGGTAGAGAGTGCTGCAGAGAGAACCGTCAGTTTTTTCACATAATTAGACATTACAATTTGTTGTACATCAAGGGCGGGCATATGACCTCCCTCCCTTGGTGGACCATGCATGACTCTACCAGTCATTATCCCATGAGGCACATACTTTAGCTATCTTAGCTTTTGCTTTTGGTTTGACGTTCCACCAGATTTTGGGATTGGGGCCTGTACTTAGATCCAAATCTGTGGGTTATGCCAAATCTTTCTTCCAACTGTCTCAGGTGTTTGTTAAATGTGAGCCATTTGTCAAATTTGATTTGTCTTGGGATGCCATACCTGGGTATTAGTTCGGTTTGTAGCCACTTAAAGACTGACCTAGCATCCTCCCCTTTTGTTATTATTGCCTCTACCCATTTGGAGAACCTATCTACTATGACTAGGAGATAGAGTTTGCCTTTAGATAAATTTTCGGGGCCCATGTCGGTGTAGTCTATACTAATATCCTGAAAACATGCATTAGGTATTACGTATGAGCCCATTGGTGTTTGATATGGTGTCTTTGGGTTGTGTCTGTCACAACCATTGCATTCGTCACAAAATAAATCATCGTCATAAAATAAGTCAGTCATATTTTTTATGTGAGGGTGCCACCAGATGTGCGAGGCCTTTTTGGAGGGTCTTTAGTTTGCCTTCGTGTGTGGGGCCATGTGTTTCTCATAAAAGTTCTGGGTCCATCAGTGTGGCCTGCTTCATGGGCATGGGCTGAGTCTGTATAGATATTCAGTCTTTCCTTTTCCTCTGATGAGGACCTGCGTCAATCCGATGATTTCAGCTAATTTGGCCGATGCTGGTTGAGGGTTGATGGCTGATTGAAGGGTGACATGTGAACCGTCTGGGAGTTGCTGTTTCCTTCTTCTGCCGTGGGTGGTGGGCATTTTTATGGCCAGGGGATGGTTTTCCCAGTCATTCCCTGGAACTGCGGTTGGTTGTATGCGGGTTGCTGATGCATGGGTGTGGGTCCTGGTTGCTGATGTTCGTACTGTTGAGGTCTATTTCCACCCCTTTCCTTCCCATATGGACCTCTCGTAGAGTTCCACTGGCGTTGTTGTGGTGTGAGTGGGTATGGACACTCTCGTGAGTAGTGCCCTGGAGTTCTACAGTTGAAACAAACCCCTCTTTTTGGATGGCCTGGTATCCATTGCGGCTGGTATGCAAATTGTGGTTGCGGGGGATACCAAGGCCCCGGGTTGGCTGGTTGAGGACCGGCCTGCTGTTGAATCATCTGGGAGATAGTCTGGGCCACTATTTGAGAGATGTCTGTTTTGGTGCCTGTCTCCTTCGTTTCTTCCGCCACCATCTGTTTCTTAGGTTTTTCTCCTTGTTGTGCTTCCTTCAATTGGAGTTTCAGGAGTTGTACCTGGAGGGACTGCACCTGGCTCTCAGCACCCCCTCTTTCCTTGTTGTGCTGGGTCACATGGTGGTGCACATGAGTGCCGTTCCTCTGAGTTTGGTTTTAACATCTCCGGGACACCCGTTGACCACCATTTCCTTCCACATGCTGAATGTGGTATCAGTGTGATCGAATGGTTCTTCGTGGACCGATCTCCATGTGGTCTTAGCCCTGTCCAGGTATGCTGCAGGTTGCTCACCTGGGTTGATTGTAAAGGAGGATAAGGTGGCATGGTTTCTTTCTGTAGGGTATGCTCTCCGTAGAACTTCCCATAATCTGGTACGGAAGTGGTCTATGGGCAGTGTTGGGGCCCGCCATCCAAGGTCAGCTGCTGTCATGAGGGCCTCCATGGTTCCGTGGTCGGTGGCTCTTGCTAGAAGTGCTTTCATGTCTCCTAGGCAGAGTTGCAGGCCTGACGTAAGTGTCTGCAGTTGAAGTAGCCACGCTGAAGCTCCTCCATGTAGGCTAGGCATCTGTCCCATCAGTGTTGTTAAATCAGTCATTTTCCAGGGCTGGTACTCCACAGTGTGTGCATCACCTGGTGTCGGTCGCAGGGGGTACTGTCCTGCCATCTCCTGCTCTCGCTCTCTTCTATCAGCAATTCTGGAGGACCGACGGAGTGTTTCGGACCCCATTGATTCGGTAACTTTGGTTACTGTTCCTCTCATTATGCCTTCCACACGGTAGGCTCCCTCTCTGTTGTTATCTTGGTTAGCTATTAGCTCCCTGAGTTCCTTAGCTCGAGCTATTGATGAATTCAGCAGCTCCTGCATCTTAGTCACGTTTGGAGCTCCCATCGGAGCTGGGGTGAGCACCATGTCAATTTCTTCTTTGTTTTCGATATCCATGTTCTGATGACAGTCCTCCCTATCCGTCTGATAGAAGTGGTTTGAATCTAATCTTGTTTGTAGGTGTCCTCTGGTTTCAGAGGTGAGAGAGTTCACAGAGTAGCATTGCGGCCTCCGTTCCTGGGGGAGGTCTCCTGCTCCTGGAATCCCAGTTTCGAACTGTTCACATACCATATGGCCAGCCGTTATCCCCAGGGTAATTTCCCCTTTTAACTCCCCTTGGTCTATTCTCAGAACTGGAGCCTGTATTGTGGGAGGTGCCCTGGGCAGGAATGGGTTGTGTGACGGGCTCCGGTGATTTTGTCCCTTTGAGTATGGCTGGGGCTGAACTGCCTCCATTGTCAATTGTGGATATAGTGAGGGAGAAACGGCCACAGGGGGAGCCGTGGGCAAGTTCTCAGGCGGAGCTTTAACATCCCCCGACGCCACAATAGCCACGCACATCATGTCTGGTGTGTTTTTGGGTAGCACCCTCCTACTCTCCTGTATGGCCCATGTACCTATCTTGAGCTCCCCCTCCGCTCTCTCTCTCTCTCTTGTACCTACTTTTTTGAACCTGTGTATCTTGTTTCTCTCCGCCTCACTCGCTTTTGCATGCTCTACTGCGTCCTCTAATTCTGTCTGCATATCTTGGAGTTTCCCCCCTGTAGGTGGTCCTCCGCTAAAATAACCTGCTTGTGTCCATCTTATCCGTAATCCTTTCCACACTTTCTCCACTTTCCCATACTGTTCTTTACCTCCCGCTCTATCAATCATACTCTGATCTAAATATTCATTGAATTTTAGTTTGGGCGTGGTAGCTGCAGACATTTTATCTAGTTCGTCTGATAATGTGTATAATGCGTTATTTAGGTATATTCAATCCTTACTATGTGGTGTTTATTTCTATCGTTGTATGCTTAGATATACTGCTGTACTGGCAATGGCTTATCTCTTCTACCCCCATCCTCGCATACCAAGGGGGTTATCAGTATGCGACGCCCGCCACGTGTCTGTTTCTCCCGTATTTTATTTGAATTTGTTCAGCGATTCGTTTAGGTATTTTCTAAAAATGATTTGGCGATTTCCTTTTGGAACAATATATCAGTGAATATATGCGGTTCTATAACAATTTTCAGAGTAATTCTAGCTCTTTAGGAAATATAGATAGAATTTCTAGACAACTAAGAGTTGTTCAGTGAATTATTTAAATACTTTCTGTAAACAATTCAGTAAATTCCTTTATGAACTTATATCAGTAAATTCGAGCGATTCTATAGCAATTGTCAGAATAATTCTATATCTTTAGGAAATATGGATAGAATAGAAAAACCCAAAAATCAGTGTGTAGCTTTTAGCGTCTGTCAAACAAAGTCTGTACTAAGCTCGGCGGCTTATTTAAATACTTTCTAGAAACAATTCAGTAAGTTCCTTTATGAACTTATATCAGTAAATTCCAGCGATTCTATAGCAATTGTCAGAATAATTTTAAACTTTAGGCAATATCAACAGGAATGAAAAAAACGAAAATCAGTATTCCAGCCCGGCTGCTGTCAATCAAAATTGCACGGCCATTCGATACTAAGGTGGCTTTGTGTGCCTAATAGCCCAGTTACGTATCCCAACCTACTCCGCGACAAACGTTTCTTTCAATTTAATTTCCCCCATCTCCAAATCATGGAATGTCAACTCTGGTTCATATTATGTTTATTGTTTGATGTGCAATAGCCACATCATTCCCGATCTCTGTCTTGTGGAAGGCCAAACTTACATATCCTATATCTATTCGACTACACCTCTAACATAACCAATTAAACAGTTTACAACTTATTCAATAGGATCTTTTACATGCAGATTCAGTCGATCTATTAATTAACTAAATCTCTAAACACAACCAATTAAACAGTTTAGAACTTATTCAATAGGAACTTTTACGTGCATACTACACTTCTAAGCCACAACCAATTAAACAGTAAGCACTCATTTAATAGGATCTTTTACATGCATACTACACTTCTAATAATAGGCCAATTGATACAAAATAAAAATACAAATAAAAAATAAAAACGAGCAAAACAAGATCTCCCCGATCAATGTCTTAGGTTCTTATGTAAAAATTTGGGCACCAATTCATACTCACGCCCAGTACTTTCTGATCAAAATTTGGTTTAGGCTATAATACAATATGCAGATTTCAATATAACGGGCTCTGCTCACCTTTATATAGAGCGCTCCGATCAGATTTCCTGAGGCAAGATGAATGGCTGGGGAAGTCACTCTTCCGTCTGATTTTTTAGCCGTGATCAGTCTCGTCCTCTCACACTAACTTATAATAGATCGAATTCAAGAACAACCAAACTCTGCTACCAATTTGTTAGTGTTCAAATACTGGAGAGTTGAGACCAAATCACGGACGCTGGACAGAGTGGATTTCAGTTGTAACAAAAGACAGTTTTAATGAGTCAGAGATATCTTGTCCCGCAGTTTTACGTGCACGGACCTAGTTCACATAACTCGGCAAGGAGCCAGGTGAAAAAGAGGCCTATACAATGGTTACATACATTTTTATACATAGAATAAAGTAGGTGGAGTCTTGTCGTTTCGGTCTTCTTGACTGGTCGGAGGGTTGGAGGCGGGCCTTGCTCTAGCCAGAGCGGGCCCCATTGGTGCACAGCAAAAGTTCTTTGCTCTTGGGACCGGCCAGTTAGAGGGAGATGAGATGTGTGTTTATATAAGGAAGAGGGGGTCAGTCTTATGGCTGGGTGTATGTGTTCTTACGACGGAATGTCTTTGTTTATATGAGCTATGTGTATGAATATTTATATAACAGGGGCTTCTTGTTTTTGTTATATCCTCCTTCTCGTTTCTGCTATAGTTTTCACGTCTTAAAAGATGTGAAGAGGGGAATTTGTCATATACACATATATTCATACACATAGCTCATATATTATACAGCGCCAAATTTATCCGCTTGACTCAAGTCATTGCACGTATCCCTGCCCAAACAGGAATGAACACATATACCCAACCACAAACTGCCCCTCTCAGTTCTCTTATCTCACGACCCCAGGACACACACAGACATTCCATCGCACGAACACACACACCCCGCCATAAAACTGCCCCTCTCAGTTCCCCCTACCTCATGATCCCCTGACACACAAATACCTTCTTGCATAAACACACACACTTCATCCCCCCTCTACTGGTCGGGTGCCCAGAGCAGAAGACTCTGCTGTGCACCAATGGGGCTCCTGCTCTGGCTAGAGCAGGTCCGCCTCCAACCCTTCGGGACCATTCAGAAGGCGACACGACAAGACTCTACCTACATTATTCTATGTATAAAAACTGCTGTAACCTTTGTCTAAGCCCCTTTTTCAGCTAACTCCTTTTGAGCTATATGAATCAGGTCCATGCACGTTAAACTGCTAGGACAAGATATCTTTGACCTTAATAAACTGCCTTTTTGCTATACTTGATTCCACTCTGTCCAGCGTCCATGATTTGGTCTCACTCTCCTGTAAGTTAATCATCAACACTACATATTCGTCGACAGACCCACTGGTTCCAGGTCGTCTTTTTAGTCTATGCTAGGTAAAGCTCCGCCTTATCTCAGCTCACTGGTCACGATAACAACACCCACCTGTAGCACGCGCTCCAGCAGGTATATCTCACTGGTCATCCCCAAAGCCAACACCTCCTTTGGCCGCCTTTCCTTCCAGTTCTCTGCTGACAATGACTGGAACGAATTGCAAAAATCGCTGAAGCTGGAGACATATTTCCCTCACTAACTTTCAGTGTTGCCAACTTAGAGACTTAGTCGCTGTATTTAGCAAGTATTCAGACCCCTCTGAATACTTGCAGACATTTTCATTTTACTCACCTTTTGTCTCTTCCACAATGTTATTCCTCACTCCTACAGTGTCCATCACAATTACATGCACATTGACAATTATGCAAATTAGGCAATGACATCATTTAGCAACTTCTAGCGACTTTTAGGACAGCCAATAGCTACTTTCCTTACTGAGGTGTTGGCAACACTGCTAACTTTAAACATCGGCTATCTGAGCAGCTAACTGATCGCTGCAGCTGTACAAAGCCCATCTGTAAATAGCCCACCCAATCTACCTACCTCATCCCCATATTGTTTTAATATACTTTCTGCTCTTTGCACACCAGTATTTCTACTTGCACATCATCATCTGCTCATCTATCACTCCAGTGTTAATTTGCTAAATTGTAAATACTTCGCTACTATGGCCTATTTATTGCCTTACCTCCATTTGCACGCACTGTATATAGACTTTCTTTTTTTTCTTCTATTGTGTTATTGACTGTACGCTTGTTTATTCCATCTGTAACTCTGTGTTGTTGTTTGTGTTGCGCTGCTTTGCTTTATCTTGGCTAGGTCGCAGTTGAATATGAAAACTTGTTCTCAACTAGCTTACCTGGTTAATTATAGGTGAAATTTAAAAAAAAGAAACATTTTTTCTTTCCCAGAAAGGGGATGTAGCTCAGTGGTAGAGCGCATGCTTCGCATGTATGAGGTCCTGGGTTCAATCCCCAGCTTCTCCATTAACATTTTTGCAATGGCCCATCTCCTACTTTCCAGAATGTTGAAATTCTCAGCAGGAAACAGAGATGTGCTAAATGATTTGCTCTTGTAATCTGAAGAACATGTGTTCAATCCCTGTTCGTACATTTATGGAACAGAAGTGGCATGGTTGCCAACTTCAATTGCATCATTTTCAAAAACTGAAGTTCATGGGTTAGATGACTGTCCATACTTGCTTGTATTTAGAATTGCTGCTATCATTTCATTGTATTTTCAATGGAGTGGTGTATATAAAAAGTACATTGTATTAATATTGCATTTTATCTGCAAATAAAATGGGATCGAAGCTCAGAGGGGGAGTGCATGCTATTTTAGTATGAGGTCCTTGGTTCAATCCCTGAGTATTTGTGTGCCAAATTCACATTACACAACTCCTACTTTTCAGAATGTTAAAATTCTCAAAGGAAACAGAGATGTTATTTGTGTGCCAAATTCACATTACACAACTACTACTTTCCAGAATGTTGATAAATATCTTGCAGCATAGAGTGGCATGGTGGCCAAGCGGTAAGGTGTCGGTCTTGTAAACAGAAGATCATGGGTTCTAATCCCATCCGTGCCTTACTGAAAGATAGCTGGTACCATGGGAAGGTTCTTTCACTGGAGGACTTTGAAGAAAAAAAAGTTTTCTCAAAATGGCAATCCTGCTATTATATAGTAAGGGGATGTGCCTCTACGGTAGAGCTTCTACTAGAAATGCATGCGCTCTGAAGTTAATCCCCAAATTCTCTGATGAGTATATTTAGTTGTGAAATTAGCTTTTGCACAACTCTACTTTCCAGAATGTTGACATATTAAGAAGGAAATAGATGTGCTAAGTCATCTGTTTTTGTAAACTGAAGCACATGGGTTCAATCCTTGTTCGACGTTTATGGAAGCTAGATGATATTATGGAAATTTACTTTCATTAGAACAGTGTAAAGAAAGGGTCAATTGTATTGATATGGCCACTACGACCTGTATGCTCTAGTCGGCTGGCTCTCGCTACATATTCGTCGCCAGACCCACTGGCTCCAGGTCATCTTTTTAGTCTATGCTAGGTAAAGCTCCCCCTTATCTCCCGTAGTACGCGCTCCAGCAGGTATATCTCACTGGTCATCCCCAAAGCCAACACCTCCTTTGGCCGCCTTTCCTTCCAGTTCTCTGCTGTAGCCACTGTAGAGAACAAATCCCATGCTTTTGTTTGAGGTTAACATTTTGTGTAATTCCACTAAGATTTATAGGTTGAAAATGCAAGCTTGTATAAGTTAGTAACACACACTGTCCGTATTAGGGAAATTTGCGCAATATACAATTTACTATGGCAAAGAAATTCAACATGTCAATTTAAGATGATTGTATTTGTTGCCTACTCACAAAGTATTACCAAAAGTACAGTGTAGGATTGGAGGTGCTGGGGAATGGAATGGACGGACCCTGATCTGGACGTCCGCGGGTGGCCAACAGGTTATCCAGCTGGTCGAGGGTAAGGGTGGTGTCCCTGCAGGGCCCTCTCATTCCATCCCACGCTGGCAGCCAGGGTCCTGAAGTCCAGGTGACGGAGGAGTGGACAGCGGTGTGGGTCGTGGTGTTGGTTCGGGTGAAGTTGATGGAGGTGTGGGAAAACCTCCTCTCTCCCATCGTTCCTTGGTGAGCAGCACAAGTCGTGACACAACTAAACACCCTGGATTCTTTACACACACATTGAAAGGCAAAAATTTGGACTCATAAGACCAAAGTACAGATTTCCACCAGTCTAAGGTCCATTGCTCGTGTTTCTTCGCCCAAGCAAGTCTCTTCTTATTATTGGTGTGCGTCCTTTAGTAGTGGTTTCAATGGAGCAATTCGACCATGAAGGCCTGATTCACGCAGTCTCCTCTGAACAGTGCATGTTGAGATGTGTGTTTCTTGAACTCCAAACTGAGGTGCAGTTAACTCTACTGAACTTATCCTCTGCAGCAGAGGTTACTCTGGGTCTTCCTCATGAGAGCCAGTTTCATCATAGCGCTTCATGGTTTTTGCGACTGCACTAGAAGAAACTTTCAAAGTTCTTGAAATTTTCCATAATGACTGACCTTCATGTCTTAAGTAACATTGGACTGTTGTTTCTCTTTGCTTATTTGAGCTATTCTTGGCATAATATGGACTTGGTCTTTTACCAAATAGGGTTGTCTCAACACAACCTATTGGCTCAAACGCTTTAAGAAGGAATGAAATTCCACAAATTAACTTTTAAGAAGGTACACCTGTTAATTGAAAAACATTCCAGGTGACTACCTCATGAAAAGGGTTGAGAGAATGCCAAGAGTGTGCAAAGTGGTCAAGGAAAAGGATGGCTACTTCGAAGAATCTATATTTTGATTAGTTTAACACTTTTTTCTTACTACATGATTACAATTGTGCTATTTCATAGTTTTGATGTCTTCACTATTATTCTAAAATGTAAAAAATTGTAAAAAGAAAGAAAAACCCTTAAATGAGTAGGTGTGTCCAGACTTTTGACTGGTACTGTATATATTGTGATATTGCAAATATGGTACAATCCAAGGGTGCAAAGCTTTTGGAGACTTACCCAGAAAGACTCAGAGCTTTAATCGCTGCCAAAGGTGATTTTAACATGTATTGTGAATACTTAAATGTGAATACTGTGTGAATATTGTAAATGAGATATTTCTGTATTTAATTTAATACAATTGAGAAAAAATTTAAAACATATTTTCACTTTGTCATTATGGGGTATTGTCTGCAGCTGGGTGAGATGATAAAAAAACTATAATTTAATCCATTTGGAATTCAGGCTGTAAAATAACAAAATGAGGAATAAGTGAAGGGGTATACTTTCTGAAGGCACTGTATATCTGCAAGAAAGTGATTAATGAGCGACTCTTTGAAAGGGGGTCATATAAACATTGCCTTATTTAAAAAGTATAAAAAATAGCAATCATGCTATAATCGGCATAGTTTCTCAGACCAAATCTTCATTCTGGTTTAAACAAAGCAATCTGATCATACTCCAGTAAAATACACGCTACAGGGAATGCAAAAAAAAACTGGCATCTGCAAAGCACATATACATTGTCCAATCAACATCCACACATTGATTTCCTTCTTCGGGTCTTTATTCAAACACAAACACACTTGGAATAAAATGCTCTTTCAGTGTCTTGTTGCAGGTTGTGCAATGTTCAAAAGTGTGTGAGAGATTAGCATTAATGTGTGTGTTTGTGTGTGGGGTCAAGTTTGGAAGGTCGTACATATGCAAAAAGCCGAGATTGTGTATTTCAGGACTATGGACAGCAGCGATATTGGCAAAGCGATATCTGTCATCCAGCACCACATGACAGTAGACAGCAGCCATCTCATGTGAAGTTGGCACTGGGGAAATCCCATGTAATAAAAAACGAGGCCAAGGAGGAAAAAAGACTGAACTCTATGCTAAACTGTTCTGCCACATTCATTTAAAATGTTACATCTTTCAATTTGTAAATAATAGGGAATACATCTGCAAATAATTGAAACTGACTTATCAAACTACACTGTACAGCTTTAGTGTGTCTGTGCAGTATTTATTTTATTTAACCTTTATTTAACCAGGAAGGGCTCATTGAGATTTAAAATCTCTTTTTCAAGAGCGTCCTGGCCAAGATAGGCAGCAACCAAGTCATTACAAAAATTACAGACAAACAACATGAAAAACTACAAGTAATCTAGTAAAAACCATATAATTCACAAGATTATAACAAAATCAAAAACAGCAAATTAAAAACATTGACAGGTCGGGGAATCAGTCTCAAGATCATTCATCAGTGATTTAAAAATACCAATCGGAACAGGTTCTTCCAGTTTAAAAGTATTTTGTAAGGCGTTCCAAGACGATGACACAGAGGACATAAAAGCCCTTTTACCAAATTCCGTTTGGACATTTGGAACAGTTAGCAGGATAAAGTCCAGCGAACGAAGAGAGTACCCACCACATTTCTGAACAATAAAAATGCCCAAATAAAAAGGTAGTAAATCCAAAATGGCCATGTAAATAAAAGTATACCAGTGACTGAGCCTACGAGTGACTAGAGAAGGCCAGCCAATCCTGTTATACAAAGTGCAGTGGTGGGTAAGGGTTTTGCAGTTTAAAATAAGTCTCACAGTGCCATGGTAAAGGGTGTCAATTGATCTCAAACACTGAGCGGAAGCATTCATATATAAAATATCCCCATAGTCTAGTAAAGGCATAAATGTAGCTGATTACTAGCCTCCTCCTGGCTTCAACAGAAAAACAGGCCTTATTCCTAAAATAAAATTCCAATTTCAGCTTCAATTTTTTTGTAAGTTGTTGAATATTCTTATTTTAAAAGAGAGGCCATCATCAATTAAAATTCCAAGTTATTTGTATGAGGTTACAACCTCAATCTCCTTGCCCTGACAGGTAGTAATAGTTGAAAGGTTCAGAGGTCTATTTCTTGCTTTAGAAAACACCATTAGTTTAGTCAGTATTGAGGATAAGCTTCAATTGACACAAGGTATGTTGAACAGTATAAAAAGCAGTTTGCAAGTTCTGGGAAGCTTTTGTAAGAGATGAGGCACAACAGTAAATAACAGTATCATCAGCATAAAAATGAAGTTGTGCATTTTGGACATTTTTGTCTAAATCATTTATATAAATAGTGAATAAGAGAGGACCAGGAAAAGAGCCTTGGGGCACACCATTAAAGACGGACAATTTAACAGACATAAGCCCATCAAATTGAGAGCACTGAGTTCTATCAGACAGATAGTTAGCAAACCATGCAACTGCATGCTCTGAAAGACCTACACTCGACAATCTCTGCCTTAGTATAGCATGATCAACTGTATCAAAAGCCTTAGAGAGATCAATAAAAAGTGAGACAGACACAGTGCTGTTTTTTGTCAAGGGCTTCAGTGGTATAATTTACAACCTTCATGGCTGCTGTAATTGTGCTATGCTTCTTCCTGAAGCCCGATTGGTACATTAATACAATAGAGTTAGTAAATAAAAACTAATTTAGCTGTTCACTCACAAGGGTTTCAAGTATTTTCACCAGGGGTGACAGCTTTGAGATTGGCCTATAATTATTTAAAAGAGTTGGATCTCTCCCTTTTAAAAGTGGTAGGACAAATGCTGATTTCCAGATCTTTGGAATTTCATTACATTCCAGGGTTAGATTGAACAGATATGTAAGTGGTTCAGCTATGAAATCAGCTGCCAGATTTAAAAAGAAGGGATCCAAAAGATCAGGACCTGCAGGCTTTCTCTGATTTAAGGATTTCAGGGCTTAACGTACCACCTGCACTGAGAATGGCAAAAAACTAAAAGTTTGACCCGCTCTCACTGGTTCTTCCACACAGGGTTGTACAGAGACAGAGGACACTGAATCAAACAGCCCACCAGATGATACAAAGTAAGTCATTGAAACAATTTAGTTTTGTCATATACAGTAACAGAGTCCTTCAAAAAACATGACGGTAATTAATTAACATTACTGTTACCAGACATAGACTTAATAGCCTCCCAAAACATTCTAGGTTCTGTAACGATTGTCGTCGGGAGAAGGAGAAGAGGACCAAGGTGCAGCGTGGTAAGTATTCATAATACTTTTAATAAATACGAATACTTGAACAAAAACAACAACACAACAAACGAACAGTTCTGCAAGGTGCAATACACACAAAAATACACACACCTAAAAATAAGCCAATCAGCATCAGAACATGATTTCCTTGCTTTAGCCCAGGCTAGATTACGGTTGTGAATAATACAAGACAGCTCAGAAGAAAACCATGGATTAACCCGCCCTTTAACCCTGAACCTGCGGAATGGGGCATGTTTGTTTACTATTTGGAAAAAACCATCATGAAAGAATTTCCCAGCAGTTTCCACATCAGGGATAAACTCAATCTGCTCCAGTCAAAATAAAACAAATCATGACAGAAAGCCTGCTCATTAAAACACTTCAAATTTCTCTTACGAATAAAACGTGGGTTTGTTTTAGGAACCTTAGTATTTCTAACAGCAACAACAGCACAATGGTCACTTACATCATTACAAAAAACACCAACCGCAGAATATTTATGTGGAACATTTGTCAATATCAAATCAATCAGGGTAGATTGATCTGGGCATTTAAGATTTGGGCGAGTGGGTGAGTTAATCAATTGGGTAAGATTCATAGAATTACAAAACATTTTTAAATCATCAGACACCGGCTTTAACCAACACCAGTTGAGATCACCAATCAAGATAATTTCACTGTAAAGAAGTTTAGACATAAGGTGAGTCAAAGAAGAAAATGCATCACCAAGAGCACAGGGGGGGTCTATAACAGCCAATCACAGTTATAGAGAGACCCTTTGAAACCTCAATATTCAAAGCAAGAAATTCCAACTGTTAACATATAGTTTCAGACTTTGCCACACTTACAGGGAATGTGGTTTTTACATATATAGCCACACCCCCACATTTCTTAACCTGATCAGTGCGATAAACATTGTAACCACTTATACATTTATCAAAAACAGACTTGCTGAGCCAGGTTTCAGAAAGCACAATTACATCAGCATCAGTTGATTTAGCCCAAATCCTAACCCCTTCAATGTTTGACAACAGGCTACGTACATTTAAATGAAAAATACCAAAACCAGATCTTGATTTAAAATCATAGGGGGTTTGGAGACATTGTATATCAGGGCCAGGGTTAGGTTGCACGTTACCTGATATCAACAAAAGAAGAATAACTAGGCACCTCGGTTTAATAACATTGCACGGCTTCTCTTTTTTAAGAGACCTACCGCAAGCGAATTCTACAAGTGAGTTTCCAGACAATACAAAACAGTCATTTAAAACCATTAGACCTTGGTAGTGACACAAATTCGTACTGTTCACATCATGCCACAAATACATCGCCACTTTGACGAGTGGACCGAGTGAAAAAGAGCGAGTTCCTGCAGACAAAATGTCTAATGGACGGGAGAGCACATTGTCAGATGTCCTCACCCAGCGGCAATGTTCGTTTTCTCCAGAGTTCAGTAAAGTCAGTGCACAAAGCAATCCCACGAAAATTGTGATTTCCTCTGACAAATGTAAAAAATAGAGACCAAAGAAGGTAAGGGGAGAGAAGGACAGCTGTATGTATGAGTCTGAATGTGAGTATTTGTGCGTGAGTAGATTGGGTGTTGAGGTCGTAGGTACAACTGTAAGCAATTCCGTTCTCAAATGTCTGTTTAATGTGAGAAACAAAATGAAAAACACCTGTTAGACCATTACAATGCGGACTGTCGTGCATTTTTACTATTACCAACAAGACAACGAAGTGATACGTGTCATGGAGACTTATAACGGACACTTTCCAACACCAAAAGTTCCCACGCTGAGAGATATTGTTTATTATGCATACAATCCAAGTCATACGTTTATTGTCATTCATACTCTTATTTTTAACCGAATATCTTTGCAAAAGTGTTCATTGTGTCAATTCAGAGCTCGGAAATATTGGAATAATGTGTTTAAGGGGACTGACATTCAAGGCGCACAACAGGAGAACACAACAACTACATTTTCAATTGACAATCATTGCTTTAAATGGATGTGGTCGATAGATTTGTATAGGCATATATAAACAATGTATTTAACTTGTAAACCAAGGTTGGATTAGTAGGTCTAACCAACATGCACCTGGATAATCGCGTTATGAATCGGGACGGGCTCCCACGTCCTCAAAAACACATTATGACATAATAAAGAGTTTAATCTTTCACGAATAAAAGACATAGAAGCATACCCATTTATACAGGTTCTACACATTCCATTTCTCCATGGCAATAGAATGTAAACATTCTATTTTGCGCCAAACATTGCCTACAACTCAATTCTAAGTGCAGCATATTGGACGACTCCACAGTCATTGATCATTCGCGACTTTAAGTCATTCCTGTTATCTCTAGAGCATCCCGTGTATCTATAGCGCTGCATTTCTTCCTCATCTTACCATGGATAGGGTTTGGTGCATTCCGGAGTTCACTTATGGTCCCACAAAGGTAATCTTAGGAGAAATGAATTTTAGCATACTGTAAATGCCTGTGCATAATGTGCATAACAAAGCATCATTATTTTCATTATCTTCAAAGGAATTCTGTAGGAGCAGCCTTAATTTTCAGACTCTGCAGGCCTGCTGGGAGGAAAATATTACAATAAACAGGTAAGATTCATCCCACAAAAACATAAACAACAGAAAGAGAGTTGTATTTCAAGACAGTTTAGAGAAGGTGATCATAAGAGTTCTTAATATCACTTGCAAATTGTGAGGCATGAGCAGTTGTGAAATGTTGCGTGAGGCCCTTCTGAAAGCACATGATATGGTATTTCGTGGCACGGTCTCACACCTTACCTCATCTTGCAGAAGAAGCTCATGGTCCACTATCTGCTGCTCCAGAGTCAAGGCAAGGTCCCGCCCCATGTCACAACGGAGCACATGAGCAACTGGCTGGTGTCTCAGGGCAAAAAATCCCTTAGGGAGAGGTGTGTACCACGTCAGCACTCACCTTCACTGCCATTCCCTGCCACCAGCAGCACTCCAGGAGGTGTGGGTAAAATAAACAACAGCAAAATCAGAAGCCAGGCAAGTTGAATTACTCTGTGTTTTATTTGAAGGGTGTGGAAGGAAACCCTGGAGGAAGGAAACAACCCCGCTCGGCTGGTAATAGAATGAGAGTTAGAGACATACTACAAGTTAGTGAGCTCTTTACTAGCCTTTCAACAACGAGTTAGCACAGCAGAAGACAGTGTTCTCTGTGAGCACATTGCACATCGTTTAGCTTTGTCTTCTCCTTTTTGTTGATTTCAGCGATCCTAAGGTCCACAGCGTCGTGGAAAGAGCTGTGAGGAGCATTCTGGGCGAGCAGTCCAATGAGCCCCATAGCAACCTGCTCAGCCCATCTCAGGTGGTGGTGGAGGTGGTGCCCAGGATCCTCCTGGCCCTGTGGCTTCAGCCAGAGGAAGGCCATTCAGAGCACCCAATCCTAATAAGCGGGATTGCCGTGGGCATGGTGGCGGCCGTAGTGGAGAAGCTATCCTGCATGTTAAAGGACCCTTCCCTTCACATCCCTTTCTCCCGGGCTGCTGCTTTTGACTCTGTGCAGTCGATCCTTGGGAGAATCAGTCAGTCCTTCTCCACCGATGACCTGCAGAGCCCTTTTTATATAAGCTCTGTCTGTGCCTTTGTGGTGGACGAGGTGCAGAGCTGCTTCCAGCCCCCTGCAGCCACCCTACCAGTTCCCCCTGTCCTCGCGGTGGCCGTTTCCACCACACTACCAGCTGACATCCAAGCAAGTGAGTAGCAATGATAGAGAGCACTCTGACAGGTGCCATTTGTCATGACATCTTAGTAGAACCTTTCAACTGGCCAGTGTTTAGAAGCTACGGTTTGCATTTGTTTACATTCTGGTCCTCTTTTTTCCCTTTCCAGAGGATGTTTCTGTGGTTATCCCGGATGTCACCCCACACGTCACCAAGGACTTGACACTGGATGTTCCATGCAGAGCTAGGAAAGGGGCAGTCCGGCGATTATTTTGCAGGCTTTGGAGGGCAGTGTGCTGCTGCGCCTGCCACAAGGAAGAGGAGGAACAATATTAATTATTTATCAGACCTTCAGAAATGGGATTGAACTATAGACCATTTAATTATTCGCATTATAATTGGACTCAAAAAGTTCAGAACTTTTCTATTTTCTATTAACGTGTAACCCATATCCTGTGTTTGTGTTGTTGTTTTTTGTATTATTTAACTTTTATTTAAACAGGGAGTCACACTGAGATTAAACATCTATTTTACCACAGTGCCCTGTAAAAGTTGAAGTCATATTGAACAACTACCAGAGAGAACATTCTCTACATAGGAATTGCATACCATATTTTTCCCATACATCAAAATAATACTTTATTGTCAATCAGCAATTACTTACCTAGATAAGGCCTCAACAAGGCCCCAGTTAATGGTTGAAAATAACTTATTTCAGTGCCAATGAGTTACACTGAGTGTACAAAACAATAAGAAAACCTGCTCTTTCCATGACAAATGCTGACCAGGTGAATCCAGGTTAACGCTAAAATCCCTTATGGATGTCACTAGTTAAAACCACTTAAATCAGTATAGATAAAGAGGAGGAGACAGGTTAAAAAATATATTGTAAGGCTTGAGACAATTGAGACATGGATTGAGTATGTGTGTCATTCAGATGGTGAATGGACAAGACAAAATGTTTAAGTCCCGTTGAACAGAGTATGGTAGAAGTTTGTGTCAAGAACTGCCATGCTGTTGTGTTTTTCACGCTCAACAGTTTTCCCTGAGTATCAACAATGGTCCACCACCAAGGGGGGGAAACTCAATAGGAAGGTGTTCTTAATGTTTTGTTCACTCAGTGTAGATCAATCCCTAGCATATACTTTCATTTGTTGTGTACTGATACTGTAAATACACAAATTATATTAATGTTATCTACAATATATTATAATACTGTAAGCCTCCCTGCTGCAGGGGCATTTCCTCCTATAATTCTGAGCTGATTTTCTTCACTTCAGCAATATTTTGTATCTTTGTTCATTTTCACATTTATTGTGTTTGGAATGGCACTGTTACTACAAGAGATGATGCTATCATAAAGTATTTGATGTAAGTATGTAGGATAATTACCCATAATGCTCACTGACTGAACATTCAAAATTACCATAGCAATTATTGACGCATTCACATGCCATCGGAAACTTGGAACCTCAGAGTTAAAATGAATGTACATTATTAGCTTAGAAGAGCTTCCTACTGGTTGATTCTGATACTTCAAAAGTGGGAAACTTAAAATTGTCATTCCATAACGAGTTAGTGAGTCAGAAATGTCAGAATTTCCTAGTTTGACTTGAAGGGCCTTTTATGATGTAGGGCAGGTCAGTAACCAAATTATTTTACTGTGCCCAGTCGCACACAGACTTTTATGGTCACACAAGTTGCCACCGGTGGATTCAAAATGAGTAGCCTAACAATTATTTACATGGCCCAAGGTATATTTGCAACCAAATTATTTTTCTGTGAGAAATCAATAATAGTTGCACGCACACATCGGGTAACAGTGAGCAATTGACAGTGAGCAATGAGCAAGATAAGCATAGACGGGAAGTTGACAATAGCTTATTAATAGTGTAAAGAAATTGTATTTCTATGGTTGCAGTCCTCAAAGATTGAATTGCATTGAATTGAATTAATCAGATCCAATGATTTACACCCCGTAGGGTGGGGTACCGCTAGTCATCATTATTATAATCACCATCTCAATCATTATCATACCATCATGGACTTATTCTTCTGTATCTGAGACTCATCTGACACAACCTTAAACATGGCAGTCTGCAACTTTACATATGAAGACAAGCTTGACCTCTCCCCTCTCTGCGGCCCAAGTAACCGAACCCAGGACAGAGAAAGGATAACTGCAAATGGCTACAACAAGATACATTCTGATGAGAAGTAACTCACAAGCATATAATGAAAATAAAACATCTTATCTATGTTACCCAACTATTCTGATACATCCCCAACATGGCCCTCTCAAGGGACTCAGTCCCTTCTGAAGAATCAGAATAGTAACATGGCACCTTACTCAATATTTAAAATAAAATAAAAAAAATATAATGTCAAAAACCTAAGCTTATATGTAAGCTTTCTCCCTTTTGAAACTAAGTTTACAACCTTTATTCTACAAGACAAACTTGCACATGTTTAATAACACAGAATAGTCAATTTGAGGAAAATAAAAACATGACAGAAATGCTCCCTAAGTTACATGAGAACCAGTATCTACACACAGGCCTCATCACAACATATAGGACAGACATCCCTCTAAGTCCTCATGATCAGAAATATACTCTATAGAGAATAGGTCAGGGAAATCATTCATATTCCAAATCATAATTAACAACCCAATTATTTATCCAACCAATATTTAGAATGACATTGATTCAAATTTGTCTTATCACTCAAAGTAAAAACCTCAATTTAACACACATCAATATTAGCAGATTTACATTCAGTATAATTATCCCATAATTCTACTATTAACTTTTTTAATCATGATTATAATACAGATCAGTATCTCAATGCATTATTAATCTAAATTACTACAATTTACATGGTGTAGACCTCTTCAATCAACCTGATACCACAAAAGTATAAACAATTTTATTGGCACAGTTGACCAGGCATGGATTCTTCTGGCGTCTCTTTCGTTCTTCTTCAGATAGCTTTACAGTTCAAAGTGGACGGCCCATGATAATGTCCCAATTTCAATGTCTCATCTTTACCACTCATGTCTTGTCCATTCGTCAACCAATATAACAGCATCATAAGAAAATGTTAGAACAGATCTCTCTCCATGATCACTCCAAGTGGACTCTCACAGTATTAGAGAAACATGAAAAAAAAGCAGTTGATAGCATAGATCTGATACTGTACACAAATTTCTGGCTTGGTTCCTTTCTCTCGGTAGAAGTGGTTCGGAAGGCCTTCTTCAACGCCTTTGTCACTCTTCTTCAGCCAGTTAGAGGGGGTTTTGAGGTACACACACTATTCGGTCCAAATATCTCTTCCATGCCTTAAGATACCGTCTGATGTCACTTTTCATGATGACCTCGAAAGAACAGATCAGAACAACAGTTTAATTCAGTTCATTAACTACATGATAAATTATTACTTTTGCCAATTATTCTTAATACACATATTGAAAGATATTTCACAGAGAATATCAAAACATTATATTGAAACTATTCTTTCAAATTGGTTTATACTCCCCATCTCACTGTCAACTCCATCGTAGAGCCAAGGATCAAGAAATTAGACCTATACCCCTCGGGAATAGAACAAAACAAACACAACAATACAATACACTCAACAATACAATACACTCCTTCACATATCACTTAAGGTGGATAACTTCAAACTCCACCATGTTTTACACATATCTCACCGTATGAGAGTAATGTAAAACAAAATTTAAACTAACCTAATCAAATTAAAATCACTAAACTGAAAAAAAAGAAAAATTATTTAACCCCTATGGTCATAGGAAAATAGACTTAAAGCAGTATACCCTTAGTTAAAAGCAATGCCCTCTCCCTCTTCACAGTGGTCCAAATTACAAATATGGCTAAGAAACATATTTAACAATTACACAAATTATCTTGAAAGCAGTATTACAAATGACCATGAATTCATTATCCAAATGGCTTTCCAATGCGGGTGATCAAGCCACAACGGAAGGTCATCAGAAGGTCATAGGTCATACAAAACCCTTCAAAGCAGTGTTTTTCACTATATTAAACAAATTGCTAACAATAGTCAACTAGTTCCAACATGTTGTATCCCATGTTCCCGGAACATTCCTTTATCAAAAGAATTAGCGTGTGTAATTAAAACTCTGAAAAAATCTCATTAAAATCCCATGTGGTGAGTGCCCCTTTAAGATACCTTTGCACTAAAACAAAAACTTCCAGGCCCTTTTCAATGTGGTAGTTTATGGCCTCAATCTCACTCACTCTCCCCAAGAGTATAGTCCCTGGAAACATTCCAAAGAGAGACAATGAAATACCAATTTTCCCGGACAAAACACAAAACACTTAGTGAGTATTCATTACACTACATCGATTCAGAAACTCAAACGTGAACTATAAACCAAACCTAATGATAATTCCACTGTACCTCATAAATACTGGAGGCTGAGACAGGAGGGGTCAGGAGACACTGTGGCCCCATCCGAGGACACCCCGGGACAGGGCCAAACAGGAAGGATATAACCCCACCCACTTTGCCAAAGCACAGCCCCCACACCACTAGAGGGATATCTTCAACCACCAACTTACCATCCTGAGACAAGGCTGAGTACAGCCCACAAAGATCTCCACCATGGCACAACCCAAGGGGTTAAATAACACTATAGTAACATCTTCTGCACAAACTTACATTCCTAATAAGATTGGTGTTAAGTGACAAATAATCCTAAAGATGGTCCAATGGGCATGGTCTGAAACCTCTCATCATCTCAGTATGTTGAACCACCTGATTTCTTGCAGGCTTGAGATTCAGATCCCGCTGAACGATGTTAAGCAGTCGATTAACCACATGCAGGGGACGCTGAACACCATGCAGGGGCAGTGTATTGAGTTGCAGACTGCTATGTCTCAGGTTGTGTCAGATGAGTCTCAGATACAGAAGAATAAGTCTATGATGTTATGACAATGATTGAGATGGTGATTATAATAATGATGACTAGCGGTACCCCACCCTACGGGCTGTAAATCATTGGATCTGATTAATTCAATTCAATGCAATTCAATCTTTGAGGACTGCAACCATAAAAATACAATTTCTTTACACTAATAATAAGCTATTGTCAACTTCCCGTCTATGCTTATCTTGCTCATTGCTCACTGTCAATTGCTCACTGTTACCCGATGTGTGCGTGCAACTATTATTGATTTCTCACAGAAAAATAATTTGGTTGCAAATGTACCTGGGGCCATGTAAATAATTGTTAGGCTACTCATTTTGAATCCACCGGTGGCAACTTGTGTGACCATAAAAGTCTGTGTGCGACTGGGCACAGTAAAATAATTTGGTTACTGACCTGCCCTACATCATAGAAGGCCCTTCAAGTCAAACTAGGAAATTCTGACATTTCTGACTCACTAACTCGTTATGGAATGACGATTTTAAGTTTCCCACTTGTGAAGTATCAGAATCAACCAGTAGGAAGCTCTACGCTAATAATGTACATTCATTTTAACTCTGAGGTTCCAAGTTTCCGATGGCATGTGAATGCGTCAATAATTGCTATGGTAATTTTGAATGTTCAGTCAGTGAGCATTATGGGTAATTATCCTACATACTTACATCAAATACTTTATGATAGCATCATTTCTTGTAGTAACAGTGCCATTCCAAACACAATAAATGTGAAAATGAACAAAGATACAAAATATTGCTGAAGTGAAGAAAATCAGCTCAGAATTATAGGAGGAAATGCCCCTGCAGCAGGGCGGCTTACAGTATTATAATATATTGTAGATAACATTAATATAATTTGTGTATTTACAGTATCAGTACACAACAAATGAAAGTATATGCTAGGGATTGATCTACACTGAGTGAACAAAACATTAAGAACACCTTCCTATTGAGTTTCCCCCCCTTGGTGGTGGACCATTGTTGATACTCAGGGAAAACTGTTGAGCGTGAAAAACACAACAGCATGGCAGTTCTTGACACAAACTTCTACCATACTCTGTTCAACGGGACTTAAACATTTTGTCTTGTCCATTCACCATCTGAATGACACACATACTCAATCCATGTCTCAATTGTCTCAAGCCTTACAATATATTTTTTAACCTGTCTCCTCCTCTTTATCTATACTGATTTAAGTGGTTTTAACTAGTGACATCCATAAGGGATTTTAGCGTTAACCTGGATTCACCTGGTCAGCATTTGTCATGGAAAGAGCAGGTTTTCTTATTGTTTTGTACACTCAGTGTAACTCATTGGCACTGAAATAAGTTATTTTCAACCATTAACTGGGGCCTTGTTGAGGCCTTATCTAGGTAAGTAATTGCTGATTGACAATAAAGTATTATTTTGATGTATGGGAAAAATATGGTATGCAATTCCTATGTAGAGAATGTTCTCTCTGGTAGTTGTTCAATATGACTTCAACTTTTACAGGGCACTGTGGTAAAATAGATGTTTAATCTCAGTGTCACTCCCTGTTTAAATAAAAGTTAAATAATACAAAAAACAACAACACAAACACAGGATATGGGTTACACGTTAATAGAAAATAGAAAAGTTCTGAACTTTTTGAGTCCAATTATAATGCGAATAATTAAATGGTCTATAGTTCAATCCCATTTCTGAAGGTCTGATAAATAATGAATATTGTTCCTCCTCTTCCTTGTGGCAGGCGCAGCAGCACACTGCCCTCCAAAGCCTGCAAAATAATCGCCGGACTGCCCCTTTCCTAGCTCTGCATGGAACATCCAGTGTCAAGTCCTTGGTGACGTGTGGGGTGACATCCGGGATAACCACAGAAACATCCTCTGGAAAGGGAAAAAAGAGGACCAGAATGTAAACAAATGCAAACCGTAGCTTCTAAACACTGGCCAGTTGAAAGGTTCTACTAAGATGTCATGACAAATGGCACCTGTCAGAGTGCTCTCTATCATTGCTACTCACTTGCTTGGATGTCAGCTGGTAGTGTGGTGGAAACGGCCACCGCGAGGACAGGGGGAACTGGTAGGGTGGCTGCAGGGGGCTGGAAGCAGCTCTGCACCTCGTCCACCACAAAGGCACAGACAGAGCTTATATAAAAAGGGCTCTGCAGGTCATCGGTGGAGAAGGACTGACTGATTCTCCCAAGGATCGACTGCACAGAGTCAAAAGCAGCAGCCCGGGAGAAAGGGATGTGAAGGGAAGGGTCCTTTAACATGCAGGATAGCTTCTCCACTACGGCCGCCACCATGCCCACGGCAATCCCGCTTATTAGGATTGGGTGCTCTGAATGGCCTTCCTCTGGCTGAAGCCACAGGGCCAGGAGGATCCTGGGCACCACCTCCACCACCACCTGAGATGGGCTGAGCAGGTTGCTATGGGGCTCATTGGACTGCTCGCCCAGAATGCTCCTCACAGCTCTTTCCACGACGCTGTGGACCTTAGGATCGCTGAAATCAACAAAAAGGAGAAGACAAAGCTAAACGATGTGCAATGTGCTCACAGAGAACACTGTCTTCTGCTGTGCTAACTCGTTGTTGAAAGGCTAGTAAAGAGCTCACTAACTTGTAGTATGTCTCTAACTCTCATTCTATTACCAGCCGAGCGGGGTTGTTTCCTTCCTCCAGGGTTTCCTTCCACACCCTTCAAATAAAACACAGAGTAATTCAACTTGCCTGGCTTCTGATTTTGCTGTTGTTTATTTTACCCACACCTCCTGGAGTGCTGCTGGTGGCAGGGAATGGCAGTGAAGGTGAGTGCTGACGTGGTACACACCTCTCCCTAAGGGATTTTTTGCCCTGAGACACCAGCCAGTTGCTCATGTGCTCCGTTGTGACATGGGGCGGGACCTTGCCTTGACTCTGGAGCAGCAGATAGTGGACCATGAGCTTCTTCTGCAAGATGAGGTAAGGTGTGAGACCGTGCCACGAAATACCATATCATGTGCTTTCAGAAGGGCCTCACGCAACATTTCACAACTGCTCATGCCTCACAATTTGCAAGTGATATTAAGAACTCTTATGATCACCTTCTCTAAACTGTCTTGAAATACAACTCTCTTTCTGTTGTTTATGTTTTTGTGGGATGAATCTTACCTGTTTATTGTAATATTTTCCTCCCAGCAGGCCTGCAGAGTCTGAAAATTAAGGCTGCTCCTACAGAATTCCTTTGAAGATAATGAAAATAATGATGCTTTGTTATGCACATTATGCACAGGCATTTACAGTATGCTAAAATTCATTTCTCCTAAGATTACCTTTGTGGGACCATAAGTGAACTCCGGAATGCACCAAACCCTATCCATGGTAAGATGAGGAAGAAATGCAGCGCTATAGATACACGGGATGCTCTAGAGATAACAGGAATGACTTAAAGTCGCGAATGATCAATGACTGTGGAGTCGTCCAATATGCTGCACTTAGAATTGAGTTGTAGGCAATGTTTGGCGCAAAATAGAATGTTTACATTCTATTGCCATGGAGAAATGGAATGTGTAGAACCTGTATAAATGGGTATGCTTCTATGTCTTTTATTCGTGAAAGATTAAACTCTTTATTATGTCATAATGTGTTTTTGAGGACGTGGGAGCCCGTCCCGATTCATAACGCGATTATCCAGGTGCATGTTGGTTAGACCTACTAATCCAACCTTGGTTTACAAGTTAAATACATTGTTTATATATGCCTATACAAATCTATCGACCACATCCATTTAAAGCAATGATTGTCAATTGAAAATGTAGTTGTTGTGTTCTCCTGTTGTGCGCCTTGAATGTCAGTCCCCTTAAACACATTATTCCAATATTTCCTATATGTTAACAGTTGGAATTTCTTGCTTTGAATATTGAGGTTTCAAAGGGTCTCTCTATAACTGTGATTGGCTGTTATAGACCCCCCCTGTGCTCTTGGTGATGCATTTTCTTCTTTGACTCACCTTATGTCTAAACTTCTTTACAGTGAAATTATCTTGATTGGTGATCTCAACTGGTGTTGGTTAAAGCCGGTGTCTGATGATTTAAAAATGTTTTGTAATTCTATGAATCTTACCCAATTGATTAACTCACCCACTCGCCCAAATCTTAAATGCCCAGATCAATCTACCCTGATTGATTTGATATTGACAAATGTTCCACATAAATATTCTGCGGTTGGTGTTTTTTGTAATGATGTAAGTGACCATTGTGCTGTTGTTGCTGTTAGAAATACTAAGGTTCCTAAAACAAACCCACGTTTTATTCGTAAGAGAAATTTGAAGTGTTTTAATGAGCAGGCTTTCTGTCATGATTTGTTTTATTTTGACTGGAGCAGATTGAGTTTATCCCTGATGTGGAAACTGCTGGGAAATTCTTTCATGATGGTTTTTTCCAAATAGTAAACAAACATGCCCCATTCCGCAGGTTCAGGGTTAAAGGGCGGGTTAATCCATGGTTTTCTTCTGAGCTGTCTTGTATTATTCACAACCGTAATCTAGCCTGGGCTAAAGCAAGGAAATCATGTTCTGATGCTGATTGGCTTATTTTTAGGCAGTTATGAAACAAGTGTTATTTTCTTCTCAGGAAGGCCAAATCTGAATATTTTATGTCTGTTACCACTGATAACCTGAATGACCCTGTCACGTCCTGACCTTAGTTCCTTTTTTTATGTCTCTATTTTAGTTTGGTCAGGGTATGAGTTGGGGTGGGCATTCTATGTTTTGTTCTGTGTGTTAGATTTCTATGTGTTTGGCCTGGTATGGTTCCCAATCAGAGGCAGCTGTCAATTGTTGTCTCTGATTGAGAACCATACTTAGGCAGCCTGTTTTCCCACTATGGGTTGTGGGTAGTTGTTTTCTGTTTTGTGTGTATTGCACCTTGCAGAACTGTTCGTTTGTTGTGTTGTTGTTTTTGTTCAAGTATTCGTATTTATTAAAAGTATTATGAATACTTACCACGCTGCACCTTGGTCCTCTTCTCCTTCTCCCGACGACAATCGTTACAGAACCTAGAATGTTTTGGGAGGCTATTAAGTCTATGTCTGGTAACAGTAATGTTAATTAATTACCGTCATGTTTTTTGAAGGACTCTGTTACTGTATATGACAAAACTAAATTGTTTCAATGACTTACTTTGTATCATCTGGTGGGCTGTTTGATTCAGTGTCCTCTGTCTCTGTACAACCCTGTGTGGAAGAACCAGTGAGAGCGGGTCAAACTTTTAGTTTTTTGCCATTCTCAGTGCAGGTGGTACGTTAAGCCCTGAAATCCTTAAATCAGAGAAAGCCTGCAGGTCCTGATCTTTTGGATCCCTTCTTTTTAAATCTGGCAGCTGATTTCATAGCTGAACCACTTACATATCTGTTCAATCTAACCCTGGAATGTAATGAAATTCCAAAGATCTGGAAATCAGCATTTGTCCTACCACTTTTAAAAGGGAGAGATCCAACTCTTTTAAATAATTATAGGCCAATCTCAAAGCTGTCACCCCTGGTGAAAATACTTGAAACCCTTGTGAGTGAACAGCTAAATTAGTTTTTATTTACTAACTCTATTGTATTAATGTACCAATCGGGCTTCAGGAAGAAGCATAGCACAATTACAGCAGCCATGAAGGTTGTAAATTATACCACTGAAGCCCTTGACAAAAAACAGCACTGTGTCTGTCTCACTTTTTATTGATCTCTCTAAGGCTTTTGATACAGTTGATCATGCTATACTAAGGCAGAGATTGTCGAGTGTAGGTCTTTCAGAGCATGCAGTTGCATGGTTTGCTAACTATCTGTCTGATAGAACTCAGTGCTCTCAATTTGATGGGCTTATGTCTGTTAAATTGTCCGTCTTTAATGGTGTGCCCCAAGGCTCTTTTCCTGGTCCTCTCTTATTCACTATTTATATAAATGATTTAGACAAAAATGTCCAAAATGCACAACTTCATTTTTATGCTGATGATACTGTTATTTACTGTTGTGCCTCATCTCTTACAAAAGCTTCCCAGAACTTGCAAACTGCTTTTTATACTGTTCAACATACCTTGTGTCAATTGAAGCTTATCCTCAATACTGACTAAACTAATGGTGTTTTCTAAAGCAAGAAATAGACCTCTGAACCTTTCAACTATTACTACCTGTCAGGGCAAGGAGATTGAGGTTGTAACCTCATACAAATAACTTGGAATTTTAATTGATGATGGCCTCTCTTTTAAATTAAGAATATTCAACAACTTACAAAAAAATTGAAGCTGAAATTGGAATTTTATTTTAGGAATAAGGCCTGTTTTTCTGTTGAAGCCAGGAGGAGGCTAGTAATCAGCTACATTTATGCCTTTACTAGACTATGGGGATATTTTATATATGAATGCTTCCGCTCAGTGTTTGAGATCAATTGACACCCTTTACCATGGCACTGTGAGACTTATTTTAAACTGCAAAACCCTTACCCACCACTGCACTTTGTATAACAGGATTGGCTGGCCTTCTCTAGTCACTCGTAGGCTCAGTCACTGGTATACTTTTATTTACATGGCCATTTTGGATTTACTACCTTTTTATTTGGGCATTTTTATTGTTCAGAAATGTGGTGGGTACTCTCTTCGTTCGCTGGACTTTATCCTGCTAACTGTTCCAAATGTCCAAACGGAATTTGGTAAAAGGGCTTTTATGTCCTCTGTGTCATCGTCTTGGAACGCCTTACAAAATACTTTTAAACTGGAAGAACCTGTTCCGATTGGTATTTTTAAATCACTGATGAATGATCTTGAGACTGATTCCCCGACCTGTCAATGTTTTTAATTTGCTGTTTTTGATTTTGTTATAATCTTGTGAATTATATGGTTTTTACTAGATTACTTGTAGTTTTTCATGTTGTTTGTCTGTAATTTTTGTAATGACTTGGTTGCTGCCTATCTTGGCCAGGACGCTCTTGAAAAAGAGATTTTAAATCTCAATGAGCCCTTCCTGGTAAACTAAAGGTTAAATAAAATAAATACTGCACAGACACACTAAAGCTGTACAGTGTAGTTTGATAAGTCAGTTTCAATTATTTGCAGATGTATTCCCTATTATTTACAAATTGAAAGATGTAACATTTTAAATGAATGTGGCAGAACAGTTTAGCATAGAGTTCAGTCTTTTTTCCTCCTTGGCCTCGTTTTTTATTACATGGGATTTCCCCAGTGCCAACTTCACATGAGATGGCTGCTGTCTACTGTCATGTGGTGCTGGATGACAGATATCGCTTTGCCAATATCGCTGCTGTCCATAGTCCTGAAATACACAATCTCGGCTTTTTGCATATGTACGACCTTCCAAACTTGACCCCACACACAAACACACACATTAATGCTAATCTCTCACACACTTTTGAACATTGCACAACCTGCAACAAGACACTGAAAGAGCATTTTATTCCAAGTGTGTTTGTGTTTGAATAAAGACCCGAAGAAGGAAATCAATGTGTGGATGTTGATTGGACAATGTATATGTGCTTTGCAGAAGCCAGTTTTTTTTTGCATTCCCTGTAGTGTGTATTTTACTGGAGTATGATCAGATTGCTTTGTTTAAACCAGAATGAAGATTTGGTCTGAGAAACTATGCCGATTATAGCATGATTGCTATTTTTTATACTTTTTAAATAAGGCAATGTTTATATGACCCCCTTTCAAAGAGTCGCTCATTAATCACTTTCTTGCAGATATACAGTGCCTTCAGAAAGTATACCCCTTCACTTATTCCTCATTTTGTTATTTTACAGCCTGAATTCCAAATGGATTAAATTATAGTTTTTTTATCATCTCACCCAGCTGCAGACAATACCCCATAATGACAAAGTGAAAATATGTTTTAAATTTTTTCTCAATTGTATTAAATTAAATACAGAAATATCTCATTTACAATATTCACACAGTATTCACATTTAAGTATTCACAATACATGTTAAAATCACCTTTGGCAGCGATTAAAGCTCTGAGTCTTTCTGGGTAAGTCTCCAAAAGCTTTGCACCCTTGGATTGTACCATATTTGCAATATCACAATATATACAGTACCAGTCAAAAGTCTGGACACACCTACTCATTTAAGGGTTTTTCTTTCTTTTTACAATTTTTTACATTTTAGAATAATAGTGAAGACATCAAAACTATGAAATAGCACAATTGTAATCATGTAGTAAGAAAAAAGTGTTAAACTAATCAAAATATAGATTCTTCGAAGTAGCCATCCTTTTCCTTGACCACTTTGCACACTCTTGGCATTCTCTCAACCCTTTTCATGAGGTAGTCACCTGGAATGTTTTTCAATTAACAGGTGTACCTTCTTAAAAGTTAATTTGTGGAATTTCATTCCTTCTTAAAGCGTTTGAGCCAATAGGTTGTGTTGAGACAACCCTATTTGGTAAAAGACCAAGTCCATATTATGCCAAGAATAGCTCAAATAAGCAAAGAGAAACAACAGTCCAATGTTACTTAAGACATTAAGGTCAGTCATTATGGAAAATTTCAAGAACTTTGAAAGTTTCTTCTAGTGCAGTCGCAAAAACCATGAAGCGCTATGATGAAACTGGCTCTCATGAGGAAGACCCAGAGTAACCTCTGCTGCAGAGGATAAGTTCAGTAGAGTTAACTGCACCTCAGTTTGGAGCCCAAATAAATGCTTCACAGAGTTCAAGAAACACACATCTCAACATGCACTGTTCAGAGGAGACTGCGTGAATCAGGCCTTCATGGTCGAATTGCTCCATTGAAACCACTACTAAAGGACGCACACCAATAATAAGAAGAGACTTGCTTGGGCGAAGAAACACGAGCAATGGACCTTAGACTGGTGGAAATCTGTACTTTGGTCTTATGAGTCCAAATTTTTGCCTTTCAATGTGTGTGTAAAGAATCCAGGGTGTTTAGTTGTGTCACGACTTGTGCTGCTCACCAAGGAACGATGGGAGAGAGGAGGTTTTCCCACACCTCCATCAACTTCACCCGAACCAACACCACGACCCACACCGCTGTCCACTCCTCCGTCACCTGGACTTCAGGACCCTGGCTGCCAGCGTGGGATGGAATGAGAGGGCCCTGCAGGGACACCACCCTTACCCTCGACCAGCTGGATAACCTGTTGGCCACCCGCGGACGTCCAGATCAGGGTCCGTCCATTCCATTCCCCAGCACCTCCAATCCTACACTGTACTTTTGGTAATACTTTGTGAGTAGGCAACAAATACAATCATCTTAAATTGACATGTTGAATTTCTTTGCCATAGTAAATTGTATATTGCGCAAATTTCCCTAATACGGACAGTGTGTGTTACTAACTTATACAAGCTTGCATTTTCAACCTATAAATCTTAGTGGAATTACACAAAATGTTAACCTCAAACAAAAGCATGGGATTTGTTCTCTACAGTGGCTACAGCAGAGAACTGGAAGGAAAGGCGGCCAAAGGAGGTGTTGGCTTTGGGGATGACCAGTGAGATATACCTGCTGGAGCGCGTACTACGGGAGATAAGGGGGAGCTTTACCTAGCATAGACTAAAAAGATGACCTGGAGCCAGTGGGTCTGGCGACGAATATGTAGCGAGAGCCAGCCGACTAGAGCATACAGGTCGTAGTGGCCATATCAATACAATTGACCCTTTCTTTACACTGTTCTAATGAAAGTAAATTTCCATAATATCATCTAGCTTCCATAAACGTCGAACAAGGATTGAACCCATGTGCTTCAGTTTACAAAAACAGATGACTTAGAACATCTATTTCCTTCTTAATATGTCAATATTCTGGAAAGTAGAGTTGTGCAAAAGCTAATTTCACAACTAAATATACTCATCAGAGAATTTGGGGATTAACTTCAGAGCGCATGCATTTCTAGTAGAAGCTCTACCGTAGAGGCACATCCCCTTACTATATAATAGCAGGATTGCCATTTTGAGAAAACTTTTTTTTCTTCAAAGTCCTCCAGTGAAAGAACCTTCCCATGGTACCAGCTATCTTTCAGTAAGGCACAGATGGGATTAGAACCCATGATCTTCTGTTTACAAGACCGACACCTTACCGCTTGGCCACCATGCCACTCTATGCTGCAAGATATTTATCAACATTCTGGAAAGTAGTAGTTGTGTAATGTGAATTTGGCACACAAATAACATCTCTGTTTCCTGTGAGAATTTTAACATTCTGAAAAGTAGGAGTTGTGTAATGTGAATTTGGCACACAAATACTCAGGGATTGAACCAAGGACCTCATACTAAAATAGCATGCACTCCCCCTCTGAGCTTCGATCCCATTTTATTTGCAGATAAAATGCAATATTAATACAATGTACTTTTTATATACACCACTCCATTGAAAATACAATGAAATGATAGCAGCAATTCTAAATACAAGCAAGTATGGACAGTCATCTAACCCATGAACTTCAGTTTTTGAAAATGATGCAATTGAAGTTGGCAACCATGCCACTTCTGTTCCATAAATGTACGAACAGGGATTGAACACATGTTCTTCAGATTACAAGAGCAAATTATTTAGCACATCTCTGTTTCCTGCTGAGAATTTCAACATTCTGGAAAGTAGGAGATGGGCCATTGCAAAAATGTTAATGGAGAAGCTGGGGATTGAACCCAGGACCTCATACATGCGAAACATGCGCTCTACCACTGAGCTACATCCCCTTTCTGGGAAAGAAAAAATGTTTCTTTTTTTTAAATTTCACCTATAATTAACCAGGTAAGCTAGTTGAGAACAAGTTTTCATATTCAACTGCGACCTGGCCAAGATAAAGCAAAGCAGCGCAACACAAACAACAACACAGAGTTACAGATGGAATAAACAAGCGTACAGTCAATAACACAATAGAAGAAAAAAAAGAAAGTCTATATACAGTGCGTGCAAATGGAGGTAAGGCAATAAATAGGCCATAGTAGCGAAGTAATTACAATTTAGCAAATTAACACTGGAGTGATAGATGAGCAGATGATGATGTGCAAGTAGAAATACTGGTGTGCAAAGAGCAGAAAGTATATTAAAACAATATGGGGATGAGGTAGGTAGATTGGGTGGGCTATTTACAGATGGGCTTTGTACAGCTGCAGCGATCAGTTAGCTGCTCAGATAGCCGATGTTTAAAGTTAGCAGTGTTGCCAACACCTCAGTAAGGAAAGTAGCTATTGGCTGTCCTAAAAGTCGCTAGAAGTTGCTAAATGATGTCATTGCCTAATTTGCATAATTGTCAATGTGCATGTAATTGTGATGGACACTGTAGGAGTGAGGAATAACATTGTGGAAGAGACAAAAGGTGAGTAAAATGAAAATGTCTGCAAGTATTCAGAGGGGTCTGAATACTTGCTAAATACAGCGACTAAGTCTCTAAGTTGGCAACACTGAAAGTTAGTGAGGGAAATATGTCTCCAGCTTCAGCGATTTTTGCAATTCGTTCCAGTCATTGTCAGCAGAGAACTGGAAGGAAAGGCGGCCAAAGGAGGTGTTGGCTTTGGGGATGACCAGTGAGATATACCTGCTGGAGCGCGTGCTACAGGTGGGTGTTGTTATCGTGACCAGTGAGCTGAGATAAGGCGGAGCTTTACCTAGCATAGACTAAAAAGATGACCTGGAACCAGTGGGTCTGGCGACGAATATGTAGTGTTGATGATTAACTTACAGGAGAGTGAGACCAAATCATGGACGCTGGACAGAGTGGAATCAAGTATAGCAAAAAGGCAGTTTATTAAGGTCAAAGATATCTTGTCCTAGCAGTTTAACGTGCATGGACCTGATTCATATAGCTCAAAAAGAGTTAGCTGAAAAAGGGGCTTAGACAAAGGTTACAGCAGTTTTTATACATAGAATAATGTAGGTAGAGTCTTGTCGTGTCGCCTTCTGAATGGTCCCGAAGGGTTGGAGGCGGACCTGCTCTAGCCAGAGCAGGAGCCCCATTGGTGCACAGCAGAGTCTTCTGCTCTGGGCACCCGACCAGTAGAGGGGGGATGAAGTGTGTGTGTTTATGCAAGAAGGTATTTGTGTGTCAGGGGATCATGAGGTAGGGGGAACTGAGAGGGGCAGTTTTATGGCTGGGTGTGTGTGTTCGTGCGATGGAATGTCTGTGTGTGTCCTGGGGTCGTGAGATAAGAGAACTGAGAGGGGCAGTTTATGGTTGGGTATATGTGTTCATTCCTGTTTGGGCAGGGATACGTGCAATGACTTGAGTCAAGCGGATAAATTTGGCGCTGTATAATATATGAGCTATGTGTATGAATACATGTGTATATGACAAATCCCCCTCTTCACATCTTTTAAGACGTGAAAACTATAGCAGAAACGAGAAGGAGGATATAACAAAAACAAGAAGCCCCTGTTATATAAATATTCATACACATAGCTCATATAAACAAAGACATTCCGTCGTAAGAACACATACACCCAGCCATAAGACTGACCCCCTCTTCCTTATATAAACACACATCTCATCTCCCTCTAACTGGCCGGTCCCAAGAGCAAAGAACTTTTGCTGTGCACCAATGGGGCCCGCTCTGGCTAGAGTAAGGGAATACCCCCCTGAATTGTACAAAAATGAATGGCAAGATATTGGCATTGGACAAACCATATACACGATGTCCAATAACACCCAAATCGGCGTTGATTCGTGTAAAGTATATGGCAAATGCCATATGGCAATTGCCAATTGTAACACCTCAAAAATCCAACAGGGGGCGAGTGCGCTCCACCGGGGTTTTTCATATTGGAAATGTAACCCAAGTCAACATCCAAAAGAAAAATTTTGAAAAAAGGATATTTTTTTCAAAAACTTTTCACCCCTTAAAAAAGTGGGCCTTTTTTCGAAATTCTTTCGATTTTTTTGTCAATTACACATGTGTAAGAGCTGTATGAATATACTTTTGTCCAATTTTTTTATCATATTTTTTATTTTTTTAATTACATGCGCATAAGGCATATGTTTTGTACATTTGCAATATGATTTCATAGGAAGTCAAAAGTCAAAAATGTCAAAATTTGGTAAAAAACTTCACACATCCTTAAAAAAGTGCTTTCTGGACCGTTTTTCAAAATTCTTTCAATTTTTATGTCAATTACACATGTATAAGAACTTTATCAACATACTTTAGTCATACTTTATTATCCTTTTTTTTATTTTTTTACTTGTGCATAAGGCATATGTTTTCTCCATTTGGAATATGATTTCATAGGAAGTCAAAAGTCAAAAGTCAAAAATGTCAAAATTTGGTAAAAAACTTCACACATCCTTAAAAAAGTGCTTTCTGGACCGTTTTTCAAAATTCTTTCGAATTTTGTGTCAATTACACACGTATAAGAACTTTATCAACATACTTTATTCGTATTTTATTATCATAATTTTTTTATGTTTTTTTACATGTGCATAAGGCATATGTTTTGTCCATTTGCAATATGATTTAATAGGATGTCAAAAGTCGAAAATTAGATTTTTTTTTTAAACTTTAAAAACTAAAAAAAGTGCTTTCTGGACCGTTTTTCGAAATTGTTTCGATTTTAAGACAATTAATCATGTGTAAGAAGTGTATGAATATACTTTTGTAAAATGTTATTATCATTATTATTTTTTTTTTACTTGTGCATAAGGAATATGATTTGTCCATTTGCAATATGATTTCATAGGAAGTCAAAAGTCAAAGTCCAAAGTCAATTTTTTTGGGGGCCAAAATTGACTGAACTGATGAACTCGGGACGGCCGGGCAGTGATAGTTGTTCATTTCCATCACTCGTTGTGTTGATTTCATCATGTCCATTTGGTGATGTTTTTTCACTATAGAATCATATTGCAAATGCGCGTGCAACTGGTAACCGGGAAAAAAAAAAAGGTGATTTCATTATGTCCATTTGTTTATGTTTCCTTACTTTTTCAAAGTCACTGTGCATTTGCAATATGTTTCAATGGGCAGGTACCATCACGAATTTGTCATGCTGTAAAAATCCTGCAGGAATGTGAAATTGACTGGCCCGATGAACTCGGGATGGCTTTGCAGTGATTCTGGGTCATCTCAATCGCTCGTTTGGGTTGATTTCAGAATGTCGCTTTTGGTGATGTTTTTTCACTATAGAATCATATTGCAAATGCACGTGCAACTGGTCACCCTAAAAAAAAATTTTTGATTTTTTTTGTTTATGTTTCCTTACTTTTTCAAAGTCACTGTGCATTTGCAATATGTTTTTTCACTATAGAATCATATTGCAAATGCACATGCAACTGGTCACCCCCCCAAAATTTTTTTAGATTTTTTTGGTTTATGTTTCCTTACTTTTTCAAAGTCACTGTGCATTTGCAATATGTTTTTTCACTATAGAATCATATTGCAAATGCACGTGCAACTGGTCACCCCCCCAAAAAATTTTTAGATTTTTTTTGTTTATGTTTCCTTACTTTTTCAAAGTCACTGTGCATTTGCAATATGTTTTTTCACTATAGAATCATATTGCAAATGCACGTGCAACTGGTCACCTAAAAATTAAAAAAAATTGTTTATGTTTCCTTACTTTTTCAAAGTCACTGTGCATTTGCAATATGTTTTTTCACTATAGAATCATATTGCAAATGCACGTGCAACTGGTCACCTAAAAATAAAAAAAAATTGTTTATGTTTCCTTTATGTTTCATTTGCAATATGTTTTAATGGGCAGGTACCATCACGAATTGGTCATGCTATAAAAATCCTGCAGGAATGTGAAATTGACTAGCCCGATGAACTCGGGATGGCTTTGCAGTGATTCTGGTTCATCTCAATCGCTCGTTAGGGTAGATTTCAGAATGTCGCTTTTGGTGATGGTACCTCACTGTTTAAACATATTGCAAATGTACAAGAGTCCATCAGTCAATTAGATATCATTCTGACACCAAACTGATACAAACTGACACCAAACCCACTTTTTCCAACTCGTTTAGTAGCCAACTATTACATACTTCAGAGCTGGCCCAAAATTCACAACGCCTTGGGTTCAAACCATAAAAAAACCATAAAACACGTAGTTACGTTCTAGCTGCGGGTCCATTTCTTATGTTATGTGTTGGCCTAGCTGAGGCGACCCCGAATCCCAAGTTTCGGCTCGATAGGTCATTTGGTGTCCGAGAAAAACCCTAATTGGTGCTGAAAATCCACTATTTTCCATGACTTGCTACGGGGTCCTTGAACGAGCTATCGGACAGAAACGTCGGGGTCCGTCTCTATGGGCCGAGCCGGTTTCAATGCACCTAGCCTTGCGTCTCTGAGACTTTTCTAAACGTCGTCATTTTCGTAATGGTCAAAATTAATTGAAGGTATTGCAAATTTACGAGGCTGTTTCTCGGTCCGAGAACCGTCTAGAGCCACGTAACTCACCACGCACCATCGACCGGAGGTCTAGAACAGGTTTCTAAAGTTTCGGAACTCTAGGTCCGACGGTTCTTTTTTAGCTCCAACAAAGCTAACTATTGCAGCCACTGTCTGTCTCTACGCACCCCAATACGTCCCTCCATCCAAGGTGTGTTTTAGTGTGATTTTTTTTTCCTTTGATTTTTTGGGGGAAAAATGACTGATTTACAGTTCATGGGGGTTGCCTAATCACACATAGGAAGTTTTGGAAAGATCAGACTTTTTTAACCCCTCGAAACAGCCCCTGAGACACCAGTTATGGCACTTCCGGTTGGCACAGGAAGCTATAAATCACCACATATCCTCATTGGGGTATGCTGTTACAGAATCCTGAGTTTTAAGTCCTTACGTTAAGAACTGACTGATTTACACAGGGTTGAATGCACTATGTCTGTCAAACTGCAGGCAGGGTATGGGTAAACACTTTTAGGGGCATTTTAACCACTTCCGGTTGGTCCAGGAAGCTTAGAATCAACACAGGTAGACCTCATAGTGGCCTGATGGACTGGTACCGAAGACAGGTTCATACGGCATTCATAACCCATATAGACTTCAGGTTGAAATTAGGGGTGCAGGCAATGTATTCCTATGGGGAGAGATGACACTGTAATCTGTGAGATCAAAAAACACTGTTTTACTGTTAAGGGTTAATGCCACACGGTCAAGGTTAGGCTTGCACGGATCGGGAGGACCTTAGGAACATTCATGTGGTGTAATTTTTCTTCTCACCTAAACGGTTCTCTCACTGTCACTCAAAAGCAAATGACATTGTGGGGCAGGCTTCATTTTGGGCCTACTTTTCTAATGGTCGTTGCGCTTAGACCGAGCGAGCTACGGTCAAGCGGGATAGCTCGTTGAACTCAGCACAGTCTGGAGACTATGGTGATGCCATTTTTTGTGTTGATTTCAGAATGCCATTTTGGTGATGGTCCCTCTCTGTTTAAACATATTGCAAATGCACAAAAGTCAACTAGCAAGTCAGTGTCCATCAGTCAATTAGATGTCATTATGACACCAAACCCACTTTTTCCTACTCATTTAGAAGCCAACTATCACATATGTCAGAGCAGTCCCATAATTCACAGCGCCTTTAGTTTAAAACATAATAAAAATGTAAAACACATAGTTACGTTCTAGCTGCGGGTCCAGTTCGGACATTATGTGAAGTCCTATGTGAGGCGACCCCGAATCCCGAGTTTCGGCTCGATAGGTCATTTGGCGTCCGAGAAAAACCCTAATTGGTGCTGAAAATCCACTATTTTCCATGCCTTCCTACGGGGTCCTTGAACGAGCTATCGGACAGAAACGTTGGGGTCCGTCTCTATGGGCCGAGCCGGTTTCAATGCACCTAGCCTTGCGTCTCTGAGACTTTTCTAAACGTCGTCATTTTCGTACTGGTCAAAATGAATTGAAGGTATTGCAAATGTACGAGGCTGTTTCTCGGTCCGAGAACCGTCTAGAGCCACGTAACTCACCACGCACCATCGACCGGAGGTCTAGAACAGGTTTCTAAAGTTTCGGAACTCTAGGTCTGACGGTTCTTTTTTAGCTCGAACAAAGCTAACTATTGCAGCCACTGTCTGTCTCTACGCACCCCAATACGTCCCTCCATTCAAGTTGTGTTTTAGTGTGATTTTTTTTTCCTTTGATTTTTTTTGGGAAAAATGACTGATTTACAGTTCATGGGGGTTGCCTAATCACATATATGAAGTTTTTGACAGATCTGACTTTTTTAACCCTTCGAAACAGCCCCTGAGACACCATTTAAGGCACTTCCGGTTGGCACAGGAAGCTATAATTCACCACATATCCTCATTGGGGTATGCTTTTACAGAATCCTGAGTTTTAAGTCCTTACGTTAAGAACTGAGTTATTTACGGAGGGTTTAGTATGTGTGTGTTATTTCAGAAAATCATAGAAAATCACAGAAATCTCGCAGAGCTCCGCAGCACACTTTAAAAAGATTCGTATGAACACCCTGCAACTGGATCTGTAACCGTTGAAAAAAAAAACGCCTATTTGTGACCATCACCAAGATGTCATTTTTCCGTTTCTCTTAAATGACGATAGATAAATGGCTGGTTCTTTTTTTATTGACACCGGAGGCTCCTTGACTTTGACCTGAAGTGGAAAAATAATTTCTCTATTTCCATTTAGGACCTTTAATCCCAGAAAAACGGCCATAACTCAAAAACCGTCGAGGCCTAGACGCCATCTTGTTCGGGGCCAAATGCCCATTATGCCAAACCTACGCTCACCGAGTTTCGGCTTCGAAATATTTTCCGTTTTCGAGATAAGGCCCCGTCGGGATTCGTGATGTTTTGCCAAATTGCCATATGATTCCGTATGCCCTCTTGTGGGAAATTCCGGGATAGCGGAAAAACGGTCAAAAACTTGTTTATTTTATAAAACGGAAACCGAATGTCCGACAAAGTTCATTTGATGACTTCCCGGTAGGTCTGGCCCTACCGCACGGCCCGACGCCGACCGCGAATTTTACAAACGATTTCGGACGTCTAGTAAGGGACCGTACATTTGCAATATGGACTTTTTCACTGATCATACACGAAATGCCAAAATGTTCCCTTAAGGTATGCAAGGCCCGCCTCCAACCCTCCGACCAGTCAAGAAGACCGAAACGACAAGACTCCACCTACTTTATTCTATGTATAAAAATGTATGTAACCATTGTATAGGCCTCTTTTTCACCTGGCTCCTTGCCGAGTTATGTGAACTAGGTCCGTGCACGTAAAACTGCGGGACAAGATATCTCTGACTCATTAAAACTGTCTTTTGTTACAACTGAAATCCACTCTGTCCAGCGTCCGTGATTTGGTCTCAACTCTCCAGTATTTGAACACTAACAAATGGGTAGCAGAGTTTGGTTGTTCTTGAATTCGATCTATTATAAGTTAGTGTGAGAGGACGAGACTGATCACGGCTAAAAAATCAGACGGAAGAGTGACTTCCCCAGCCATTCATCTTGCCTCAGGAAATCTGATCGGAGCGCTCTATATAAAGGTGAGCAGAGCCCATTATATCGAAATCTGCATATTGTATTATAGCCTAAACCAAATTTTGATCAGAAAGTACTGGGCGTGAGTATGAATCGGTGCCCAAATTTTTACATAAGAACCTAAGACATTGATCGGGGAGATCTTGTTTTGCTCGTTTTTATTTTTTATTTGTATTTTTATTTTTTATCAATTGGCCTATTATTAGAAGTGTAGTATGCATGTAAAAGATCCTATTAAATTAGTGCTTACTGTTTAATTGGTTGTGGCTTAGAAGTGTAGTATGCACGTAAAAGTTCCTATTGAATAAGTTCTAAACTGTTTAATTGGTTGTGTTTAGAGATTTAGTTAATTAATAGATCGACTGAATCTGCATGTAAAAGATCCTATTGAATAAGTTGTAAACTGTTTAATTGGTTATGTTAGAGGTGTAGTCGAATAGATATAGGATATGTAAGTTTGGCCTTCCACAAGACAGAGATCGGGAATGATGTGGCTATTGCACATCAAACAATAAACATAATATGAACCAGAGTTGACATTCCATGATTTGGAGATGGGGGAAATTAAATTGAAAGAAACGTTTGTCGCGGAGTAGGTTGGGATACGTAACTGGGCTATTAGGCACACAAAGCCACCTTAGTATCGAATGGCCGTGCAATTTTGATTGACAGCAGCCGGGCTGGAATACTGATTTTCGTTTTTTTCATTCCTGTTGATATTGCCTAAAGTTTAAAATTATTCTGACAATTGCTATAGAATCGCTGGAATTTACTGATATAAGTTCATAAAGGAACTTACTGAATTGTTTCTAGAAAGTATTTAAATAAGCCGCCGAGCTTAGTACAGACTTTGTTTGACAGACGCTAAAAGCTACACACTGATTTTTGGGTTTTTCTATTCTATCCATATTTCCTAAAGATATAGAATTATTCTGACAATTGCTATAGAATCGCTCGAATTTACTGATATAAGTTCATAAAGGAATTTACTGAATTGTTTACAGAAAGTATTTAAATAATTCACTGAACAACTCTTAGTTGTCTAGAAATTCTATCTATATTTCCTAAAGAGCTAGAATTACTCTGAAAATTGTTATAGAACCGCATATATTCACTGATATATTGTTCCAAAAGGAAATCGCCGAATCATTTTTAGAAAATACCTAAACGAATCGCTGAACAAATTCAAATAAAATACGGGAGAAACAGACACGTGGCGGGCGTCACATACTGATAACCCCCTTGGTATGCGAGGGTGGGGGTAGAAGAGATAAGCCATTGCCAGTACAGCAGTATATCTAAGCATACAACGATAGAAATAAACACCACATAGTAAGGATTGAATATACCTAAATAACGCATTATACACATTATCAGACGAACTAGATAAAATGTCTGCAGCTACCACGCCCAAACTAAAATTCAATGAATATTTAGATCAGAGTATGATTGATAGAGCGGGAGGTAAAGAACAGTATGGGAAAGTGGAGAAAGTGTGGAAAGGATTACGGATAAGATGGACACAAGCAGGTTATTTTAGCGGAGGACCACCTACAGGGGGGAAACTCCAAGATATGCAGACAGAATTAGAGGACGCAGTAGAGCATGCAAAAGCGAGTGAGGCGGAGAGAAACAAGATACACAGGTTCAAAAAAGTAGGTACAAGAGAGAGAGAGAGAGCGGAGGGGGAGCTCAAGATAGGTACATGGGCCATACAGGAGAGTAGGAGGGTGCTACCCAAAAACACACCAGACATGATGTGCGTGGCTATTGTGGCGTCGGGGGATGTTAAAGCTCCGCCTGAGAACTTGCCCACGGCTCCCCCTGTGGCCGTTTCTCCCTCACTATATCCACAATTGACAATGGAGGCAGTTCAGCCCCAGCCATACTCAAAGGGACAAAATCACCGGAGCCCGTCACACAACCCATTCCTGCCCAGGGCACCTCCCACAATACAGGCTCCAGTTCTGAGAATAGACCAAGGGGAGTTAAAAGGGGAAATTACCCTGGGGATAACGGCTGGCCATATGGTATGTGAACAGTTCGAAACTGGGATTCCAGGAGCAGGAGACCTCCCCCAGGAACGGAGGCCGCAATGCTCCTCTGTGAACTCTCTCACCTCTGAAACCAGAGGACACCTACAAACAAGATTAGATTCAAACCACTTCTATCAGACGGATAGGGAGGACTGTCATCAGAACATGGATATCGAAAACAAAGAAGAAATTGACATGGTGCTCACCCCAGCTCCGATGGGAGCTCCAAACGTGACTAAGATGCAGGAGCTGCTGAAATCATCAATAGCTCGAGCTAAGGAACTCAGGGAGCTAATAGCTAACCAAGATAACAACAGAGAGGGAGCCTATCCCTTAAGGTATGCAAGGCCCGCCTCCAACCCTCCGACCAGTCAAGAAGACCGAAACGACAAGACTCCACCTACTTTATTCTATGTATAAAAATGTATGTAACCATTGTATAGGCCTCTTTTTCACCTGGCTCCTTGCCGAGTTATGTGAACTAGGTCCGTGCACGTAAAACTGCGGGACAAGATATCTCTGACTCATTAAAACTGTCTTTTGTTACAACTGAAATCCACTCTGTCCAGCGTCCGTGATTTGGTCTCAACTCTCCAGTATTTGAACACTAACAAATGGGTAGCAGAGTTTGGTTGTTCTTGAATTCGATCTATTATAAGTTAGTGTGAGAGGACGAGACTGATCACGGCTAAAAAATCAGACGGAAGAGTGACTTCCCCAGCCATTCATCTTGCCTCAGGAAATCTGATCGGAGCGCTCTATATAAAGGTGAGCAGAGCCCATTATATCGAAATCTGCATATTGTATTATAGCCTAAACCAAATTTTGATCAGAAAGTACTGGGCGTGAGTATGAATCGGTGCCCAAATTTTTACATAAGAACCTAAGACATTGATCGGGGAGATCTTGTTTTGCTCGTTTTTATTTTTTATTTGTATTTTTATTTTTTATCAATTGGCCTATTATTAGAAGTGTAGTATGCATGTAAAAGATCCTATTAAATTAGTGCTTACTGTTTAATTGGTTGTGGCTTAGAAGTGTAGTATGCACGTAAAAGTTCCTATTGAATAAGTTCTAAACTGTTTAATTGGTTGTGTTTAGAGATTTAGTTAATTAATAGATCGACTGAATCTGCATGTAAAAGATCCTATTGAATAAGTTGTAAACTGTTTAATTGGTTATGTTAGAGGTGTAGTCGAATAGATATAGGATATGTAAGTTTGGCCTTCCACAAGACAGAGATCGGGAATGATGTGGCTATTGCACATCAAACAATAAACATAATATGAACCAGAGTTGACATTCCATGATTTGGAGATGGGGGAAATTAAATTGAAAGAAACGTTTGTCGCGGAGTAGGTTGGGATACGTAACTGGGCTATTAGGCACACAAAGCCACCTTAGTATCGAATGGCCGTGCAATTTTGATTGACAGCAGCCGGGCTGGAATACTGATTTTCGTTTTTTTCATTCCTGTTGATATTGCCTAAAGTTTAAAATTATTCTGACAATTGCTATAGAATCGCTGGAATTTACTGATATAAGTTCATAAAGGAACTTACTGAATTGTTTCTAGAAAGTATTTAAATAAGCCGCCGAGCTTAGTACAGACTTTGTTTGACAGACGCTAAAAGCTACACACTGATTTTTGGGTTTTTCTATTCTATCCATATTTCCTAAAGATATAGAATTATTCTGACAATTGCTATAGAATCGCTCGAATTTACTGATATAAGTTCATAAAGGAATTTACTGAATTGTTTACAGAAAGTATTTAAATAATTCACTGAACAACTCTTAGTTGTCTAGAAATTCTATCTATATTTCCTAAAGAGCTAGAATTACTCTGAAAATTGTTATAGAACCGCATATATTCACTGATATATTGTTCCAAAAGGAAATCGCCGAATCATTTTTAGAAAATACCTAAACGAATCGCTGAACAAATTCAAATAAAATACGGGAGAAACAGACACGTGGCGGGCGTCACATACTGATAACCCCCTTGGTATGCGAGGGTGGGGGTAGAAGAGATAAGCCATTGCCAGTACAGCAGTATATCTAAGCATACAACGATAGAAATAAACACCACATAGTAAGGATTGAATATACCTAAATAACGCATTATACACATTATCAGACGAACTAGATAAAATGTCTGCAGCTACCACGCCCAAACTAAAATTCAATGAATATTTAGATCAGAGTATGATTGATAGAGCGGGAGGTAAAGAACAGTATGGGAAAGTGGAGAAAGTGTGGAAAGGATTACGGATAAGATGGACACAAGCAGGTTATTTTAGCGGAGGACCACCTACAGGGGGGAAACTCTAAGATATGCAGACAGAATTAGAGGACGCAGTAGAGCATGCAAAAGCGAGTGAGGCGGAGAGAAACAAGATACACAGGTTCAAAAAAGTAGGTACAAGAGAGAGAGAGAGAGCGGAGGGGGAGCTCAAGATAGGTACATGGGCCATACAGGAGAGTAGGAGGGTGCTACCCAAAAACACACCAGACATGATGTGCGTGGCTATTGTGGCGTCGGGGGATGTTAAAGCTCCGCCTGAGAACTTGCCCACGGCTCCCCCTGTGGCCGTTTCTCCCTCACTATATCCACAATTGACAATGGAGGCAGTTCAGCCCCAGCCATACTCAAAGGGACAAAATCACCGGAGCCCGTCACACAACCCATTCCTGCCCAGGGCACCTCCCACAATACAGGCTCCAGTTCTGAGAATAGACCAAGGGGAGTTAAAAGGGGAAATTACCCTGGGGATAACGGCTGGCCATATGGTATGTGAACAGTTCGAAACTGGGATTCCAGGAGCAGGAGACCTCCCCCAGGAACGGAGGCCGCAATGCTCCTCTGTGAACTCTCTCACCTCTGAAACCAGAGGACACCTACAAACAAGATTAGATTCAAACCACTTCTATCAGACGGATAGGGAGGACTGTCATCAGAACATGGATATCGAAAACAAAGAAGAAATTGACATGGTGCTCACCCCAGCTCCGATGGGAGCTCCAAACGTGACTAAGATGCAGCGTGGCTACTTCAACTGCAGACACTTACGTCAGGCCTGCAACTCTGCCTAGGAGACATGAAAGCACTTCTAGCAAGAGCCACCGACCACGGAACCATGGAGGCCCTCATGACAGCAGCTGACCTTGGATGGCGGGCCCCAACACTGCCCATAGACCACTTCCGTACCAGATTATGGGAAGTTCTACGGAGAGCATACCCTACAGAAAGAAACCATGCCACCTTATCCTCCTTTACAATCAACCCAGGTGAGCAACCTGCAGCATACCTGGACAGGGCTAAGACCACATGGAGATCGGTCCACGAAGAACCATTCGATCACACTGATACCACACTCAGCATGTGGAAGGAAATGGTGGTCAACGGGTGTCCCGGAGATGTTAAAACCAAACTCAGAGGAACGGTAGGGTTGATTGCACTTCCTCTGACCCAATTCAACACTCATGTGCACCACCATGTGACCCAGCACAACAAGGAAAGAGGGGGTGCTGAGAGCCAGGTGCAGTCCCTCCAGGTACAACTCCTGAAACTCCAATTGAAGGAAGCACAACAAGGAGAAAAACCTAAGAAACAGATGGTGGCGGAAGAAACGAAGGAGACAGGCACCAAAACAGACATCTCTCAAATAGTGGCCCAGACTATCTCCCAGATGATTCAACAGCAGGCCGGTCCTCAACCAGCCAACCCGGGGCCTTGGTATCCCCCGCAACCACAATTTGCATACCAGCCGCAATGGATACCAGGCCATCCAAAAAGAGGGGTTTGTTTCAACTGTAGAACTCCAGGGCACTACTCACGAGAGTGTCCATACCCACTCACACCACAACAACGCCAGTGGAACTCTACGAGAGGTCCATATGGGAAGGAAAGGGGTGGAAATAGACCTCAACAGTACGAACATCAGCAACCAGGACCCACACCCATGCATCAGCAACCCGCATACAACCAACCGCAGTTCCAGGGAATGACTGGGAAAACCATCCCCTGGCCATAAAAATGCCCACCACCCACGGCAGAAGAAGGAAACAGCAACTCCCAGACGGTTCACATGTCACCCTTCAATCAGCCATCAACCCTCAACCAGCATCGGCCAAATTAGCTGAAATCATCGGATTGACGCAGGTCCTCATCAGAGGAAAAGGAAAGACTGAATATCTATACAGACTCAGCCCATGCCCATGAAGCAGGCCACACTGATGGACCCAGAACTTTTATGAGAAACACATGGCCCCACACACGAAGGCAAACTAAAGACCCTCCAAAAAGGCCTCGCACATCTGGTGGCACCCTCACATAAAAAATATGACTGACTTATTTTATGACGATGATTTATTTTGTGACGAATGCAATGGTTGTGACAGACACAACCCAAAGACACCATATCAAACACCAATGGGCTCATACGTAATACCTAATGCATGTTTTCAGGATATTAGTATAGACTACACCGACATGGGCCCCGAAAATTTATCTAAAGGCAAACTCTATCTCCTAGTCATAGTAGATAGGTTCTCCAAATGGGTAGAGGCAATAATAACAAAAGGGGAGGATGCTAGGTCAGTCTTTAAGTGGCTACAAACCAAACTAATACCCAGGTATGGCATCCCAAGACAAATCAAATTTGACAAATGGCTCACATTTAACAAACACCTGAGACAGGCGGAAGAAAGATTTGGCATAACCCACAGATTTGGATCTAAGTACAGGCCCCAATCCCAAAATCTGGTGGAACGTCAAACCAAAAGCAAAAGCTAAGATAGCTAAAGTATGTGCCTCATGGGATAATGACTGGTAGAGTCATGCATGGTCCACCAAGGGAGGGAGGTCATATGCCCGCCCTTGATGTACAACAAATTGTAATGTCTAATTATGTGAAAAAACTGACGGTTCTCTCTGCAGCACTCTTTACCCAGGTTCACAAGGTCCAGGAGGGGGAGCTGCCGGGGGACACGCCACTACTGAAGGTAAAGGTTGGTGACGGGGTGTGGGTTACAGTCCACAAGAGAAAGTGGCTGGAACCCAGGTGGACTGGACCGTACGAAGTGAAGGAGGTTACTTCACACTCAGTCCAGGTCAAAGGTAAATCAGGCACACCTTGGCACCGCCTTACACATTGCACCCCAGCCCCAATTCCTTCTAGAACACTGACTGAAGTCAGAGCTGATTTGAGCGGCCTAAATTCGATTCCAAATGAAGACACTCCTTCCTCAGGTGATGCGGCATCAAACTCCACCTCCCCTGAGAAGGGAACCTCGCCCAGTTAGAGGGAAATTTCTCCCTCTCTGGGTGAGGCTGGGGATATCTGGTCCCTTATTTGTGATATTCCTACTGATATTTGGAGTAACCCTAGGACTTTCACATGGTTAATTGAACAACTATTTCACCCTGCCACATCACATACACCAACCCCTACACATGTCCCTAACTCCTTTCCTGATATCACTCCCTCCAATCACTCCCGTCCCAAACGTAGCACTACACCTACAGACCCACCATGCAAACCAGACAAGGTTAGGAGCACCACCTTATGTATACCCACGATTGCAACCGCCACCTTTCTGCTATAGTTTTCACGTCTAATAGATGTGAAGAGGGGGATTTGTTATATAAATATTCATACACATAGCTCATATAAACAAAGACATTCCGGCGTAAGAACACATACACCCAGCCATAAGACTGACCCCCTCTTCCTTATATAAACACACATCTCATCTACCTCTAACTGGCCGGTCCCAAGAGCAAAGAACTTTTGCTGTGCACCAATGGGGCCCGCTCTGGCTAGAGCAAGGCCCGCCTCCAACCCTCCGACCAGTCAAGAAGACCGAAACGACAAGACTCCACCTACTTTCTTCTATGTATAAAAATGTATGTAACCATTGTATAGGCCTCTTTTTCACCTGGCTCCTTGCCGAGTTATGTGAACTAGGTCCGTGCACGTAAAACTGCGGGACAAGATATCTCTGACTCATTAAAACTGTCTTTTGTTACAACTGAAATCCACTCTGTCCAGCGTCCGTGATTTGGTCTCAACTCTCTAGTATTTGAACACTAACACCCCCTCAAGTATGCAGCGAAGCGAGGTAAATAAGGTGGTGTTTCTAACCTTGTATGGAGTGCATTGTTGGTCTGTAGGTGTAATTCTGCGTTTGGGACGGGAGTGATTGGAGTGAGTGATGTTAGGGACGGTGTCAGGGATAGGGGACTGGGTAAGTGTACGTGATGTGGTAGGGTGTGATAGTTGTTCTATTAACCATGTGGAAGTGCCCAGGGACACCTCAAATATCAGTAGGAATATCACAAAGAAAGGCCCAGATATTCCTAGCCTTGCCCAGGGAGAGAGAAATATCCCTCTAACTGGTCGAGGTTCCTTTGTCAGGGGAGATGGAGTTTGATACTCCATCACCTGAGTCAGGAGTGTCTTAATTTGGTATCGAATTAGGCTGCTCAAATCAGCTCAGACTTCAGTCAGTGTTCTGGAAGGAGTTGGGGCTGGGGTGCAATGTGTAAGGTGGTGCCAAGGTGCGCCTGATTTACCTTTGACCTGGACTGAGTGTGAAGTAACCTCCTTCACTTCGTACGGTCCAGTCCACCTGGGTTCCAGCCACTTTCTCTTGTGGACTTTAACCCTCACCCAGTCTCCAACTTTTACCTTCAGTGGTGGCGTGTCTCCCGGCAGCTCCCCCTCTTGGACCTTGCGAACCTGGGTAGAGAGTGCTGCAGAGAGTAGCGTAAACTTTTCACATAATCAGACATTACAATTTGTTGTACATCAAGAGCGGGCATATGACCTCCCTCCCTTGGTGGACCAGGCATGACTCTTCCAGTCATTTTCTCATGAGGAGAGAGATGGGTGCCTGCTCCTGGTGAGGCTCTCACAGCCATCAGTGCCAGAGGCAGGACTTCAACCCATGTCAACTTCGAACCTGCACACACTTTAGCTATCTTAGCTTTCAACTTTTGGTTTGACGTTCCACCAGACCTTGAGATTGGGGCCTGTACACAGATCCAAATCTGTGTGTTATGCCAAATCTTTCTTCCACCTGTCTTAGGTGTTTGTTACTGAAATGTGAGCCACTGTCAATATACCTGGGTATTAGTTTGGTTTGTAGCCACTTAATGACTGACTTGGCATCCTCCTTTGCTGTTGGTATTGCCTCTAACCATTTGGACACCTATCTACCATAACTAAGAGATAGCGTTCTATGCTACTGTCCTGAAAATATGCATTAGGTATGTTTGATATGGTTTCTTTGAGTTGTGTCTGCCACAGATGCTGCATTTGTCACAAAATAAGTCAGTCATTACGTCGCAAAATAAGTCAGTCATTACTTTAATTTGAGGGTGCCACCAGATGTGTGAGACCTTTTGAAGGGTCTTTAGTTTCACCAGTCCTTTGTTCTTTGTTCTTTGTTCTGCTTCGTTTCTGCTTCCTCCCCCTCTTGTTTCTGGAAAAGGACGGATGAGGTGAATTCGTCTTTTACAGAAACATCCAACCGCAGATAGATCTGTTGTCAGTTGTGCAAAACCTGTTGATGATCCGGGTGCGAGGAGGTTCATTGTTATGGGGTAAAAAAAAAAAAATCCCAGTTAGTTGGCTCCCTACTCCTGCAGCAGGTGGGGGGCATCGTCATGGCGGCAGGGTAGCCTAGTGGTTAGAGCGTTGGACTAGTAACCGGAAGGTTGCGAGTTCAAACCCCCGAGCTGACAAGGTACAAATCTGTCGTTCTGCCCCTGAACAGGCAGTTAACCCACTGTTCCCAGGCCGTCATTGAAAATAAGAATTTGTTCTTAACTGACTTGCCTGGTTAAATAAAGGTAAAATAAATAAATAAAAATAAAATGGCCAGGGCATAGCGTTCCCTGCCATATCTTGGAACTGAGGTTGATTGTAGTCTTGCTGTTGCTGCTGCATGTGAGTAGGTCCTGGCTGATGGTGTTGCAGAGGTAGGTGTCCCCCACTTCCACTACCACGTCCCCTACCTCTCCATAGGCGTTGCTGAGTGGAAAGTGGCTGTCGACAATTCCGTGAATAATGGCCAGGAGTTCCAGTTGTAGCACACCCCTCTGGGTAGACCGGTGTAGGTGCCCCGTTGTTGCCAATATGGCTGCTGTTGTGGCGGGCCATACTGCTGTGGGGGAGGGTATTGTGCCACCATTGGTTGGGTCCCTGTTGGAACAGGGAGTGGCGCGGCCTGCTGTTGGATCATCTGAGCGACAGTCTGTGCCACTATTTGAGAGATGTCTGTTTTATGTTCAGGATCCTGGGTTTCCTCAGCTAGCATCTGCATCTTAGGTTTCTCCCCTTTTTGTGCCTCTTTCAGCTGGAGCTTCAACAGCTGCACCTGTAGTGACTGGACCTGGCTGTCAGCTCCCCCTTTGTCCTTATTGTATTGAGACACGTGATGGTGTACATGTGTGTTGAATTGAGTCAGTGGGAGTGAGATTAACCCAACCGTTCCTCTCAGTTTTGTCTTCACATCTCCAGGACACCCGTTCACCACCATTTCCTTCCACATGCTGAGTGTTGTGTCTGTGTGATCGTAAGGTTCGTCGTGGACCGACCTCCATGTGGTCTTAGCTCTGTCCAGGTATGCTGCTGGTTGCTCACCTGGGTTGATTGTAAAGGAGGATAAGGTGGCGTGGTTCCTTTCTGTAGGGTACGTTCTCCGTAGAACTTCCCATAGTCTGGTACCGAAGTGGTCTATGGGCAGTGTTGGGGCCCGCCATCCAAGGTCAGCTGCTGTCATGAGGGCTTCCATAGTTCCGTGGTCGGTGGCTCTTGCTAGAAGTGCTTTCATGTCTCCTAGGCAGAGTTGCAGGCCTGACGTAAGTGTCTGCAGTTGAAGTAGCCACGCTGAGGCTCCTCCATGTAGGCTAGGCATCTGTTCCATCAGGGTTGTGGTTAGCCATAAGCTCCCTGAGTTCCTTAGCTCGAGCTATTGATGATTGCAGCAGCTCCTGCATCTTAGTCACGTTTGGACCTCCCCTTGGAGCTGGGGTGAGCACCATGTCCATTTCTTCTTCGTTTTCGGTATCCATGCTCTTATGACTGTCCTCCCTTTCCGTCTGATGGAAGTGGTTAGAATCCAATCCTGTGAGTAGGTGTTCAGTGGTTTCAGAGGTGAGAGAGTTCACAGAGGAGCATTGCGGTCTCTGTTCCTGGGGGAGGCCTCCTGCGCCTGGAGTCCCGGTTTCGAGCTGTTCACATACAATATGGCCACCCGTTATCCCCAGTGTCATTTCCCCTTTTAGCTCCCCTTGTCGTACTCTCAGAACTGGAGCCTGTCGTAAGACAAGGCGGCATGAAGAGTGAACTGGAGCTGTCTTGGATCCACAAAAACATAGTGTTTTTGGAGAATGCAGGTATCGATCCCACTACCTCTCGCATGCTAAGCAAGCACTCTACCATTTGAGTTAATTCCCCAGCCGGTAGGAATGGCTACAATTAGCAACCAAGAGTGTACAGTCTTGTCAGGCTATGCTGTTGGTGGACTTGTTAGTTTCCGCGCCAGCAATTGCAGAGGCTCGGTGCATCTCAATAATAGTGCTCCATAGACAGTGGCTGGTTAGCTCAGTTGGTTAGAGAGTGGTGCTAATAACTCCAAGATGATGTGTTTGATCCCCGTACTGGCCATGAGGTACAATTTAAGTGTCAAATTGTGACTCACATGCGTGTGTTTCGTCAAGAGTGCCACAGAAATAAGTTCAGCTTCTTGCAGAAATATCTCAGTTGGGACAGAGTAAGACTGAATGACTTAAGGTCCCTGGTTTGATCCCGGATGTCGGCATTAGTTGTTGTTCTTTCTTTTTGCTCTGCTTCGGCTTCAAAGAAACTGCCACAGCTTTGTTTGTGGGCCTCAATGATGTGTGCTACGCTGCTCCTCTGAAAGTAAGTAATGTCTCCCTTTTTCATCTGACGTTGTGACATCAGTGTTACATGAAAAGTTGCTTGTCATTGTTACATGACAGTAGGTTGTCGTAAGACAAGGCTGCATGAAGTGTGAACTGGAGCTTTCTTGGATCCACAAAAACAGAGTGTTTTTATGGAGAATGCGGGGATCGATCCCACTGCCTGTCACATGCCAAGCAAGCACTCTACCATTTGAGCTAACTCGCCAGCCGATAGAATTATCCACAAGGAGCAACCAAGAGTGTTCAGTCTTGTCAGGCTATGCTGTTGGTGGACTTGTTAGTTTCCGCGCCAGCACTTGCAGAGGCTCGGTGCATCTCAACAATTGTACTCCACAGCCAGCGGACGGTTAGCTCAGTTGGTTAGAGCGTTGTGCTAATTACGCCAATGGTGTGAGTTTCGATCCCCGTACTGGCCATGAGGTACATTTTGAGTGTCAAAATTGAAAGTCACATGCGTGTGCATCGTCAAGGGTGCCACTAAGGGTGCCACTTATTTTAGTGGCTTCCCGAAATGATTAAGTTGGGAGAGCGTTAGACTGAAGATCTAAAGGTCCGTTTTCCGATCCTAGGTTTCGGCATTGGTTTTTCTTTCTTCATGCTTTGCTTTGGCTTCAAGGAAACTGCCCACAGCTTTGTTTGTGGTCCTCAATCGTGTGTGCTTCTTTGCTCCTCTGAAAGTAAGTAATGTCTCCCTTTTTCATCTGACATTGTGACATTAGTGTTACATGAAAGTTGCTTGTCATTGTTACATGACAGTAGGTTGTCGTAAGACAAGGCTGCATGAAGTGTGAACTGGAGCTTTCTTGGATCCACAAAAACAAAGTGTTTTTTGGAGAATGCAGGTATCGATCCCACTACCTCTCGCATGCTAAGCAAGCACTCTATCATTTGAGCTAATTCCCCAGCCGGTATAAATGGCTACAATTAGCAACCAAAACTGTACAGTCTTGTCAGGCTATGCTGTTGGTGGACTTGTTAGTTTCCGGGCCAGCACTTGCAGAAGCTCGGTGCATCTCAACAATTGTGCTCCGTAGCCAGTGGCTGGTTAGCTCAGTTGGTTAGAGAGTGGTGCTAATAACTGTAATATGTAAATGACACCTAGTTAGTATGAGTAGTGAATAACTATCGTATTTTTAATATTCTGTAAAAACAGCTAGTTGATGAGAGGCTGAAAGAGAATTGCAAGAATCGCGCAATTTCACATGCGGGCCACAAACAGGCAAATAACAAAAAGCATCTCGGAACGCACAACTCGTCGGTCGTTGTCAGTGGATTGTATTGGCGGGAAGAACAAAAATATCGTCTGCAGGGTAATCGAAGTCGCCGCATCTAATGTCAAGCCACAGGTCACAGGTGAGCTGCCTTGTTAAACCCTAAAAATAAATAATAACACGATTGCGTTGAAATGACCCATTAAGCCATTTGTTAAGATTTCCCCCATGTGGACCTGTTGTCACTCTTACCCTGATGGTTGCTGATTTTCGGTCTTATCTGAGGAATTTTATCATTTATATCAGAATGGCCATATTCTGAGGCCAGTTTAGCGCTCATTCAATGACGATTTACTACTCTTTCCCATTGAAGGCCATATTGAGGTTGAATCAATGACTGGACTTTTTAATTGATAAAAACAAATGACTATTGAAAGTGCAAGTCAGTATCGTGCATAATAGTACTGGTATCTGTGGTGATTTTAGAGTGTTGTCCATATTTCTACTTTTACCGCATACTCTTTAACCCGATACCCAGTTACTATGCTGTAGTCAGGATGGCCGAGCGGTCTAAGGTGCTGCGTTCAGGTCCTAGTCTCCCATGGAGGCGTGGGTTCAAATCCCACTTCTGACAGTTATTTTGTGCCTCTCAGGAGTCATGCTGCTTAGCAGTAATAATAAGAATGATGAAATAACAACTTCACACAGTGAAATAACAATTCATAATAAACACTCTCAAATGCAGACCTTCTGGAGGTGAGCGAAGATCAAGGTTAAATAAGAAAACAGCTGTACTCAATAACGAATGAATGAGGGTAACATTTTGTGTTATTGCATTATAATGAGTTACTGCATTATCTTTCAGTTGTTAAAGTATTACTTTCTGTAGGCTATGCCTTTTGGCCCATTCACTCCTAACAAGCCTGTTTTCTTTTGTTAACGTTGTCGTGGCTGAGTGGTTAAGGCGATGGACTAGAAATCCATTAGGATCTTCCGGTGCAGGTTCGAATCCTGCCGACAATGAAAATGATTTTTTTTGACCCCTCCGGAGGTGGAAGTTTAGTCGTGTTTCTTATCCTCTCAGATCTCCACAAGTACATAGGGATTAGTTGTCCATTTGGGATAGGACTGCAGGCCATCTATCCCACTTCACACCTTTACACACCTGGTTATCCAGCCTTCTAGCTCTATAGGCCACAGTAGGATAGGTTACAGGTTTGTAGTCAAGCCACAGATTTCAGGTGAGATCCCATGATACACTCAACAATACAACAACACGATTCTCATGAATAACCATTAAGCCATTTGCTAAGATTTCCCCCATTTTGACATGTGGAAACCTGTTGTCACTCTTACCCTGACGGGAAGCTCCAGACACTTTTTTGGTCCTATCTGAGGCATTTTTAAATTCATGTCAAAATGGCCATATTCTGAAGACACTCTTATAGTCTGCAGGGTAATCGAACTGGCCACATCTAAAGTCAAGCCACAGGTAACAGGTGAGAAACCTTGTTAAACCCTAAAAGAAAAAGAAAAAAACTTGATTGTATTGAAAATAACCATTAAGTCATTCAGGTCGCAGACTCCCCTATAGGCATGGTTTGAAACCCCCTCCTGACAACTTTTTAGCGCCTGCATGTCATGCACCTTTGTAAAATCCAGTTGAAAAATAAATGACTTAAGGTAATGGAAGACATTTGACTTAGTTGTGGAAACTACTGGAGATCAAGAAAAAGGAGGGTAGCATTGCGTGAGTATGTGTGCCAAACAGTTGCTGTTAGATTACAATAATGTTTTTTCTGACCATTTGGAACAGTGTTAAGCAAATGTTAAGCAATACAAGTCTGTCTTAACGACTAAAAATTATAAAGCCATTATTACAGCATAGCAAAGATGAAAAACAGACGAATCTATGAATTTGCTTAATTCAACATTTTGCTGGTGCATGAGGCTTGGTGCTCACAGAATCAGTAGGCTATTAAACAAATACTCAAACAGGCAACAGAAGCTATATCTGTCTTACTCCTGTATATATGTATACAGTACCAGTCAAAAGTTGACACACCTACTCATTCAAGGCCTTTCTTTATTTGTACTATTTTCTACATTGTAGAATAGTAGTGAAGACATCAAAACTATGAAATAAAACATGAAATCATGTAGGTACCAAAAAGTGTTAAACATATCAAAATATATTTTATATTTGAGATTCTTCAGAGTAGCCATCCTTTGCCTTGATGGCAGCATTGCACACTCTTGGCAATAAACAGTTATTACAAATGATTCCATCTACATTGTAGCTGACATGAGCTAAACCTGATTTAAATGTATGTCACAAGTATGGCATGGATGCAAACTGTAGCCCTGGCTAGCTACTGTGGCTAGCACGTTAGCTAACGTGTTACTGTATAGCTAGAGCACAAGTATTCTAATCTTGAGAGAAACGTAACGTTGGCTATTGTTGTCTGTGGTCCCGTAGCTCAGTTGGTACAGCATGGCACTTGCAACCCAAGAATTATGGGTTTGATTCCCGCATACGTGCATGGCCATTGCTTCATCCCGCAACAAACTATTGTTGACGCAGATGACTCATAAGAGCCAGTACAAAATGGATGTCTTTGTATAATGGACTTCAGAAAGTTCTGAATAAAATGTGTTAATCTTTCGCATAATCTGAGTCTTTGCCTAATTAAACCCATTGTCTTACAAACCTCGGATTGGTCAAAGCAATTGATTAGTCATCATTGGGATTGAAAATCATCGTGACAGAACGCCAAGACTGTGCAAAGGGTGGCTTCTTTGAAGAATATCAAAATATTTTGATTTGTTTAAGACATACGTGTTATTTCATACTCGATGTCATCACTATTATACACTGCAGAAAATATTTTTACTGACACCCTGGAATGAGTCGGTGTGTTCAAACTTTGCCTGGTACTGTAAATATAGTAGATCTAGCCTGTAGAAGCTGATGGGATCCTCTTTTAAAGTCAAGCCATCAGGCTGTTCTCCCGCAATTGCATAGGTTATAGAGCTCATTAAGCGATTTTGATTTTCAAAATACATTTGCATTGATGACAGAGTGATTAGAGGGACAATAGAGTGCTGAGTACCAGGCAGTTAGCAAGTGCGGTAGACTACTAATGACCATCACCAGCATCAGAGCTTGGAGAAGCCTAATTACTAAATGGTCACGTGGAATTTGACTACCTTCAATTCTTGTAACTGCCTTTCAAGATTTAGCCAGGAAGTACCTAGGTTACATCTGAAATGGAACCCTATTCCGTATATAAACTACTTCTGACCAGGGCACATGGGACGCAACAGATTATATAGATAGATATAGATTATAATACAGTCCTACTCCTTCCTCCATTTCCCAGAAATGGACTGGTTCAGATATATTGTTCAGCATATCACACCAACAATAAAGTAAGTAAATCAACAGTTTAATCTCTGGATTTCTTCATGTATTTAAATGGGATGTGAATCAGTTCCTGTAGTACAGTAAAGACAACTGTCCATCTTTTCAACGACTCCATTCCAATGCCCTTCATCTAAAATTAGACAAAAAAACATTAACATCCAGAATCAGCTGCAAAGAATTAACATTTAGTGAATGAGTATGTACAAACACACCCCTTGGAACAGTTGCTAGCAGTTGATAGCAGTGCCTGGTGGAGTGTCCGTACCCTGGATCTTCTGTCCAGTAGTGGTCACACACCAACAGTAACCTACCAGAAATAGACATGTTACAGTAAAATGGGTAAATATTGTATGTGTAACATTCAACTGAATTAAATGTGTATGTGCGTCCGTGTTCACCTGTAGAGCCCGAACATTGCTTAGGGGTGTATCGTCCAGCGGCGTCGCACGTGGGGATGTAGGCTCCAATTGGGCCATGTGTCGCAGCATATCTAGCACGCTCACAGGGGGTCATGGGTCGTATCGTAGCATCTGGACACAAGTAACATGCATTGTAATGTGGACATAACATTGCAGCACATGCATGCCGTAATCTTCTGTTGCGTACCATATGTGCCCTGGTCAGAAGTAGTTTATATACGGAATAGGGTTCCATTTCAGATGTAACCTAGGTACTTCCTGGCTAAATATTGAAATTCTGCTACTTGTTTAAAAGTCCTGTGCAGTCAAAATTCAGTTTGTCATTTGAAAACAGCTGATGAAACCAAGACTGAAAGTGGGGGTAAATTGTAGCAGTGTTATTTTCTGATAGTTGGTAGACAATCCAATCATACAGCCAGTTGAATGATCAAACCATTCATATCAGAATACCGCAGTCCAGCCTCTAGACACCAATATACATTTCTGGAACTAGATGATTAGAGAATTTGGCCAGTAACACAAAAGGTTCCTAGTTTTAATCCCTGAGATGACAAGTTAAAATATCTGTCCATGTGCCCTTGAGCAAGACAAACCTCTCTCCAGTGTCAGTTGATAATGGCTGGCCAAGGGACAACTCGTTATGAAACGAAACATTAATACATACGTGTGTGTAGAGGACAGATCAACACCCACTAATGTTTTTAACATTTTGGGAGTAAGTGTGAGGTACATCACTCTTACCTCCCAGAGCAAAAGCTGTGCTGACAAGCAGAATGATGGTTAATGTCGTCATGGTGATAGTCTCCTGAGAGAGAGAGAGCGAACGAGAGATATTAGTTGAGCATTTTAAAACATATGGAATGGCTGTGGGTACTAGAGGAGAGGTTAAGGAAACCCTGTGTTAAGTACAAAACTTAAGCAACAATTGCTAAACCCAGTCCTGAGGACCTCAAGAACCGAGTATTGGCAACAGTGCTACAATTCTTCCTCCAAAATTCACGTATCTATTGTATGTGGTTGAAGAGCCTTGCACACAGGAAAATCTATCCTTCCCAAATGGCTCCTCATTCCTGTTGTAGTGAACCAGCTTTGACAAAGGCCCACAGTGCACTAGATAGGGAAGGGGAAGCATCCTAGAGCGAGTCATAGACTACCTCTTTACTGCAAAGGTAACTATTAGTCTATGCTCTTAAATTCAGGGGGTCACTCCACAAAATGGCACCCTATATAGTGCACTACATTTGACCAGGGTCACATAAAATTAAGTTGCCATTTGAGATGCAGATAGTCTATTAAATAATGACACAATCTCACCTTCTGCACTCTTCCAAGGGATTGACTGGGTGTCTCTGTTGTCTGTGAGTTATGGTCTACTTCTTCCACCTCTCCTTTTAAAGGACCTGTCACAGGTGTGACTAGTTGCCTCATTAACCCAACGAGAGTTGCCAATGTCAGCCATTAGCCAGTGGTGTAAAGTACTAAAGTAAAAATATTTGAAAGTACTAATAAAGTAGTTTTATTGTGGGTGTCCTTACTATTTATATGTTTGACAACTTTCACTTAACTACATTCCCAAAGATTATATTTAATTTGAAATATAATTTAATTTTGATACTTCAGGATATTTGTTGAAACTTTCAGACCTTTTCTCAAGAAATATTTTACTGGGTGACTTCCACTTTTACTTGAGTCATTTTCTCTGAAGAAATCTTCACAGGCAGGGAAGAGAGTAGTAGAGGAAGATGGGTCCAGTTTCGAGGGATCCTGATAGGCTCCCGTGAGTATGACGAGGCCAATAGAGAGTGACAGGAATAAGATGTGTTTCAGCAAGGTTGGTTTCTTAGCATTCATAGCCATGGTTATCAACTGTACTGCAGAAATAGAACATAAATCACAGAAAATAGATGTTGTTGTTGTAGCTGCAGAGAACTCCTTGGGTTATGAGATTTTACTGCAAAAGAGTTACAAGGTGTGATGAACGATAGTGTCTCGTTCTCCCAGGCTGCCGGCCTGCTGCAGGACAAAGCCCACGCAGTAGGACTCAGCCAACCTCATAGTATGATTATTCATGTAATGCTTTTGTTATGAAATGATATTTTTATTTTGAAAATGATCTTCCCCAAACTTGAAACTCATGCGCTGCATGTTCATGCCAGTTAGGCTCTACACCCATTGTAAAAAGGTTATTTGGTCACTTCAGTTGTAATTCAAATGCAGCCAGGTGGTTAAATGGCATAGTTTTATTCATTTATATCCACTAGATGGCACTGTCCCTTTAAGAGATTCATGAATAAGGTGTGCAAGCAGTTATGGGATTGTGTGGAAGAGTAAGCAATTACACTGGAGAGCTACTGAAATCCATCGTGGTTCCAACGTTCCTTTGGATTGACATGGGGATGTTAGCTTCTTGCTAGCTGAATACCAGTGCTCTCAGAGACATGTTGTGGAGTTAATCATTACATTATTTAAAGCTGCTGTGTGGGTGACGATCTACTGTTCCATGTGGGGTTAGGGTGTCACGTGGGCAGTGTGTTTAAAGCAGAGACACTACTCAGATTGATTTTATGCACTTTAATACAGATTCATTTAACTAGATTGTGATTTGGACTGATTTTAACTTCATGGTGACTTCCTCTTGTGGTGATTTCCCTCCGACATTATCCGATTTTAACTGTAAGCTTCGACAGTATGAACAACCCCAAATCATTTTTGTGTCCTGTGCTGGGTTGACTTTCGCCAGTCTACACAAACCTTATCAAAACATATAGGCTTATGGGCTAGGCTACATGAGGTTTCGCACTATAATTTGAAAAAGTTGCCAAAAAAAAGGTCTGCATTGTTTCTTGCCTTCGATTGGGCATCATTCACAAGTGATGGGCTAATATTGTCACCCATCAGACTATTCTTGATTTAATCTTGTCTTTACATGTACTAAATGATATGTGAAATTTGTTTTGATTTAGAATGGACAATTATCATGCACCTGACTTGAAACAGGCAGGGGTAAAAAAATAATTGAATCTATGCACTTAAATAGCGAATGGAGGACGCTAATTAATCGTGAATCACACTTACTCGTTAATTTTCATGACAGCCAGGTAGGCTGTACACCTGTTGTAAATATAAGCAATGTGCTTAATATTAGGAAAGTTGAGAAATACAGTACCAGTCAAAAGTTGACACATCTACTCATTCAAGGGTTTTTCTGCATTTTTACTATTTTCTACGTTGTAGAATAAAATAACAAATTAAAACTATGAAATAGCTCCTATGAAATAGGAGAGAGACTCTTCAGAATCACACTCTCCAACAGAAGATGAGAACTTCTCCATCACCTCAGTCTTATACAAGACAAGAACCTGGCTGGCAATCGCTTTTGTGGTGTCAAGGAGGACTTGGTCTTGCAAATACTTTTTGAGAGCCAAGAGAGGTTTTGGAGTCTCACTTTGTCCTTTTTGTTCATTCATAGATGAGGGGGTTATTAAAAGTGGTTTACTGGAAATGGAGTCCGATGTGTCAGCCTCACCATTACTGGAATGACCGACGTCCAGGCACAAAGTTGGAACCATTGTGAAAGAATCTTTTGTGCTCTCCACAAATGTACTTGTGAGATCCCCTTTTTCTGGACAGGTAAAAATCCTCTTCAGTGTATTTTTCATGTCGTAGTAAAAGCCAACAGTGTAAGACCAGATCTTACTCTGATGGTTTTCAAGAATGATCTGCTCACTCTGTGCAGGAGAGCAGGATGCCCTGATAGACTGGGTAAGATTGTCCATGTCTGAAACAAAGGAACTTACCAACTCAGAGGCCTCAGGGTCAATCATAAGGTCTCTGATCTCACCTATCCTAGGAGTTGGACAAGATGATGTAGTGCCAGAACAACATGATGTACAACCCCTGAATCTTTTAACGATCTCCCGGATCGATTCAGTGGCCTTGGTCTGAAACTCCTCAGTGAGTAGTCTGTCCATACTTTGTGTTGACAGATGAAGACTAGATTTGGCACCTTTGATATTGAGGTTGCTCTCTCCTTGTTTTAGCATCTCCTCAGAACTTTTACAAGATTCAAGCATCTTCATATGGTCAGCAACAACACAAAGCAGTTCCCTCTTGTCGGGGTCATTTTCCTCCTTATTGCTGAAGTTCAAAACAGTGCCACTGAGGGCTGTCATCACCTGTCCTGTTAAATGTGTCATATCCACCTCAACACCATCCTCTCTGAGAACAACATTCTGCTCAACACTCTTCCCATTAATATACATCTGAAGTATGTTGGAAATGCCAGACACCATCTCCTCAACCACCTTGGTGCTGGAGACACCACCACTGGCAAAAATGACAGGGGACATTCTCCCAGAGATGGGAGTTCTGATGGCCACAGAGATTATGGAATTGACCTTCTTTGACACTTCTCCAACAATAACCCGGGATAGACTTTGAGTGTCTACCTGGCCCTCTCTTTGGATACAGAGGACATTGTTCAGCGACTCTTTGAAGGAATCCTGGACACCAGTGAGGAGACTGTCCTCAGTGATCCCAAAAAAGTCCCCGAGTGGCTCAGATTATTTAGACTCACCATCTCCCTGAGTATTTGGCAACACTGTCTGAGACCTTTGAGAATACAAAGCAAACAATACAGCATTCCATATTCAATAGTAGACACGGTAGTCACATTAATACATCATTCAGTAATCAGTTAAACTGGTCATTAAGAGTAAACTGTTATACAGATAAACAAAACATATTTTCACAAAATGGGTTATGAATAGTTAGGTGAAACCGGTTTCTTTAGGAATGACTGAAGATACCCGTTACGAGACGAGCTTGATTTTGCCGTGCAAGACCTTGAGGATTTGCTGCTGCCTCTCTTGCGAACCTTCAGGTTTGTGCTAGAGGATCTCTCTGATTCTGTCAGAGACTTGCCGGATACTGGAGACACATGGCTGTATGTCCGTACAAAACGGAAAATTGCAGGGATGATGACCTTCAGGATGGCCTCAGATACAAACCGCACAATCTCCAGGCACATCTCTGCAAGCAGTGCCCTCATCACATGTAGGACCGAAACAGTGTAGGTAGATTACTCATAGCCGGGCTCTGAAACCAAGCTCCTCGAAGAGATACCAACCATCTTACATATGTTCATGAGAATCATGAAAGTGGCATACATTGGAAATCATGAAAAGCAGTAGGCTACTAAAAAGCTCTTTGAATGTAACTGTTTGTGATAGTGTGGATGATACTGTAAATAGATAAAAGGCTTGTATCTAATATTCTTGAAACATCTATTAATATATTTATGAATCATTTTCAAGGTTAAGGGACTTACAGGGTCCACCCTGACAATGCTTTACTGCCTCCATTGCCTATAGGAGATAATTAGATGTTTTTAGCATCAAAAAGCACACCAACACACATACAATTTATAAAATCTTCCAGGTGACATTGCATTCAAATACTACAATAGAAGTTTGGACATACTCCTCAGTAAGTTTTTCCAGAAACCGGATGATAATCGGGTTGAAAGCATCCAGATTGATTGGCGGGAGGTCAAGAGCCCTGGTCTGACAGGCCCCGGAGACACACTCACTTAGGATCTTTTCATTAGATTGTCCCTGGTGAGATGTCCCCTGAACTGCCATCTCAGAGAATTCCACAAATGTAGAGGGACCTGTGTGCAAAGCAGCATTCACCAAGGTAAAGAAGTCAGAAAACATGTAACCTTCTGAGGCAAGTATGTATTAGCCAATTTTGTGTACTTTGTGAAGTTAAGTACCCAAGAAAGGATAACATGTGCACTCTGCTAGTAGTCCTCTGCTCAATAGATGTCCATACTAAATTACATTTACATGCAAAAGGATTACATTCAGTGAAATTAGAGTTTCATTTATGACCTGCATCTGTATCAGTGATCTGCTCCACTTTGTTTCTCTTGGTCCTCTTGGTCTAAAAAGACAATATAGTCAATGATGAACACCTAGATACTGTATGAAGCCATTCCAATACAGCCCTTTGAGTAGAGCAAGGGTAAGACTGGTTGTAGGGCTGTCCCCGACAACAAACAATCTTTGTCGACCGAGAGTCATCCTGTTGTAATGTTAAAATATATTCTTCCATATCAGACACACCCTATGTGTTTGAATACAATCACCTACATAGGCACTGAGCTTGTCTGATGCTTTAAGCACACTGTTTGATTAAATAATTAAGACACACAAACGACTCAAGAAAGAGCCCGATGGTGACACTGTATTAAAAGAAATGACAGCGAGTGCCTGTGTGACAGGCGCACGTTGTCTCGCTCTCCTCCCTACTGCAGCGAAAAGGCACCACAAGCAAGTGTTTATTGTGCTGTCCATGCTGAAGACGCAACATAATTTCAGCCATTTAGTTTCTTCCTCGTTTCTGACTGAAAAGTTCGGTTAGCGAAATCCCTAACTTGTTTACAAAAAGCAGGACCTATTTCCTCAGCCTTGCTCTCTTATTGTGAAACATGTAAGCATCACATGCATGTGACAAATAGGGACTGACCTATAGCCTATCATAATCAAATCAATAAATTGGTTATAACAAACTCCGAACACAGTAATATTGACAGCTAAATGGATGCGGAGGATGTGAAAAATGAACACCAAACGGGTGAATGTTTACTAGTTGCTTAGGAGGGAAAGGGGAAGTCAGATCGGTGTAAGGGAATACCCCCCTGAAATGGACAAAAATAAATGGCAAAACATTGGCATTGGACAAACCATATACACGATGTCCAATACCACCCAATGTGGCGTTGATTCGTGCAAAGTTGATTGCAAATGCCATATGGCAAGTGCCAGTTGTAACACTTCAAAAAAATCCAACAGGTGGCGAGTGCGCTCCACCGGGGTTTTTCATATTGGAAATGCAACCCAAGTCAACATCCAAAAGCAAAATTTAGATTTTTTTTTTTTTTTGTCAAACACTTATCACCCCTTAAAAAAGTGCTTTCTGGACCGTTTTTCTAAATTCTTTAGATTTTTTTGTCAATTACACATGTGTAAGAACTGTATGAATATACTTTTGTAAAATGATATTAGCATATTTTTTTTTTTAAATTGTGCATAAGGAACATGATTTGTCCATTTGCAATATGATTTCATAGGAAGTCAAAAGTCAAAGTCAAAAGTCACTTTTTTTGGGGCCAAAATTGACTGAACTGATGAACTCGGGATGGCCGGGCAGTGATAGTTGTTCATTTCCATCACTCGTTGTGTTGATTTCATCATGTCCATTTGGTGATGTTTTTTTCACTATTGAATCATATTGCAAATGCACGTGCATTTGCAATATGTTTCAATGGGCATTTACCATCACGAATTTGGCATGCTGAAAAATCATGCAGAATTGCAAAATTGACTGACCTGATGAACACAGGATGGCCGGGCAGTGATAGTTGTTCCTTTCCATCACTCGTTGTGTTGATTTCATCATGTACATTTGGTGATGTTTTTTTCACTATTGAATCATATTGCAAATGCACGTGCATTGTTGTGCAACTGGTAACCCAAAAATAAAAATATGGTTGCAAATGCATTTATCGGGACTCCTATTGTCCATGCCCGCTATGGGAGTACCCTACTACGGCCCTCTATCCATGGGGGCCGTCCTGAGTGCTTTATGGACAGTTTAAAATATGACAATGGATGCAGATTGTGATTTTCCTCCGTGCAACTGGTGATTTGAAATGTGCATCTGGTAACCCAAAAATTAAAATACTGTTTTAAATACATTTACCGGTACTCCTGTCATCCGTGCCCGCTATGGGAGTACCCTACTACGGCCCTCTATCAGTGGGGGCCGTCCTGAGTGCTTTATGGACTGTTTAAAATATTCTGATGGATACGCATTGTTTTCATGATTTCATTATGTCCATTTGTTTATGTTTTCTCACTTTTGCAAAGTCACTGTGCATTCGCAATATGGTTCAATGGGCAGGTACCATCACGAATTTGTCATGCTATAAAAATCCTGCAGGAATGTGAAATTGACTGGCCCGGTGAACTCGGGATGGCTGGGCAGTGATTCTGGTTCATCTCAATCGCTCGTTAGGGTTGATTTCAGAATGTCACTTTGGTGATGGTACCTCACTGTTTAAACATATTGCAAATGGACAAGAGTCAAGTGGACAAGAGTCCATCAGTCAATTACATATCATTCTGACACCAAACTGATACAAACTGACACCAAACCCACTTTTTCCAACTCGTTTAGTAGCCAACTATTACATAATTCAGAGCTGGCCCAAAATTCACAACGCCTTTGGTTCAAACCATAAAAAAAACATAAAACACGTAGTTACGTTCTAGCTGCGGGTCCATTTCTTATGTTATGTGTAGGCCTAGCTGAGGCGACCCCGAATCCCAAGTTTCGGCTCGATAGGTAATTTGGTGTCCGAGCAAAACCCTAATTGGTGCTGAAAATCCACTTTTTTCCATGACTTGCTACGGGGTCCTTGAATGAGCTATCGGACAGAAACGTTGGGGTCCGTCTATATGGGCCGAGACGGTCGCAATGCACCTAGTCGTGCGACTCTGGGACATTTCTAAATGTCGTAATTTTCGTGATGCAAAAATGAATTGAAGTCATTGCAAATGTACGAGGCTGTTTCTCGGTCCGAGAACCTTCTAGAGCCACCTAACTCACCACGCACTATCAACCTGAGGTCTAGAACAGGTTTCTAAAGTTTCTGAACTCTAGGTCTGACAGTTCTTTAAAAGTTCCAACAAGGTTAACTAATGCAGGCAGTGTATGTCTCTACGAACCCCAATGGGTCCCTCCTTCCAAGCTGTGTGTGTGAGTGATTTAGTTTTCCTTTGAAATTTTATGGGAAAAATGACTGATTTACAGTTCATGGGGGTTGCCTAATCACATATGAAGTTTTGGACAGATCTGACTTTTTTAACCCTTCGAAACAGCCCCTGAGACACCAATTATGGCAACTTCCGGTTGGCACAGGAAGCTATAAGTCAACACATATCCTCATTGGGGTATTCTTTTACAGAATCCTGAGTCTTTACGTTAAGAATTGACTGATTTACACAGGGTTGAATGCACTATGTCTATCAAACTGCAGGCAGGATATACACTTTTAGGGTGATTTTAACCACTTCCGGTTAGTCCAGGAAGCTTAGAATCAACACAGGTAGACCTCATAGTGGCCTGATGGACTGTTACTGAAGACAGGTTCATACGGCATTCATAACCCATATAGGCTTCAGGTTGAATTTAGGGGTGCAGGCAATGTATTCCTATGGGGAGAGAAGTCAATGCAAATTGTTTGATGTAAACACCTTCTTTTAACTGTTAAGGGTTAAGGCCACATGGTCAAGGTTAGGCTTGCACGGATCGGAAGGACCTTAGGAACGTACCTGAGGTCGAATTGTGCTTCTCACCCTAACGGTTCTCTGTCACCCAAAAGCAAATGACATTGTGGGGCAGGCTTCATTTTGGGCCTACTTTTCTAATGGTCGCTGCGCCTAGACCGAGCGAGCTACGGTCAAGCGGGATATCTCGTTGAACTTGGCACGGCCTAGGGATTATGGTAATGCTATTGTCTACTCTCTGTGTCTTTAAGCACCGCACTTTGTCACTCCATCCTTGCTGTTTGTGTGTGTGAGAGCTTTTCTTTGACATCTGTTGGGAGAAATGACTGACTTACAGTTTATGGGGGTTGCCTAATCACACATGAAGTTTTGAAAAGATCTGACCTTTTTAACCCTTGGGAACTGCCACTATGACACCATTTAAGGCACTTCCGGTTGGCACAGGAAGCTATAAATAAACTCATATCCTGATTGGGGTATGCCTTTACATAATCCTGAGTTTTAAGTCTTTACGTTAAGAACTGAGTTATTTACGGAGGGTTTAGTATGTGTGTTATTTCAGAAAATCATAGAAAAATCACAGAAATCTCGTAGAGCTCCGCAGCACACTTTAAAAAGATTCGTATGAACACCCTGCAACTGGATCTGTAACCGTTGAAAGAAAAAAAAACGCCTATTTGTGAACATCACCAATTTGTCATTGTTCCGTTTCTCTTAAATGACGATAGATAAATGGCTGGTTCTTTTTTTATTGACACCGGAGGCTCCTTGACTTTGACCTGAAGTGGAAAAATAATTTCTCCATTTCGGACTTTTAATCCCAGAAAAATGGCCATAACTCAAAAACCGTTGAGGCCTAGACGCCATCTTGTTCGGGGCCAACTGCCCATTATGCCAAACCTACGCTCACCAAGTTTCGGCTTCAAAATATTTTCAGTTTTCGAGATAAGGCCCCGTCGTGATTCGTGATGTTTTGTACAATTGCAATATGATTCCTTATGCCCTCGTGGGAATGTCCGGGACAGCGGAAAAATTACCAAAATTTGATTATTTTATAAAACGGAAACCGAATGGCCGACAAAGTTCATTCGATGACTTCCCGGTAGGTCCGGCCCGACGCCGATGTTAATCTTTTGCATAATCTGAGTCTTTGCCTAATTAAACCCATTGTTTTACAAACCTCAGATAGGTCAAAGCAATTGATTAGTCATCATTGGGATTGAAAATCGTGACAGAACACCAAGAGTGTGCAAAGGGTGGCTTCTTTGAAGAATATCAAAATATTTTGATTTGTTTAAGACATACGTGTTATTTCATACTCGATGTCATCACTATTATACACTGCAGAAAATATTTTTACTGACACCCTGGAATGAGTCGGTGTGTTCAAACTTTGCCTGGTACTGTAAATATAGTAGATCTAGCCTGTAGAAGCTGATGGGATCCTCTTTTAAAGTCAAGCCATCAGGCTGTTCTCCCGCAATTGCATAGGTTATAGAGCTCATTAAGCGATTTTGATTTTCAAATTACATTTGCATTGATGACAGAGTGATTAGAGGGACAATAGAGTGCTGAGTACCAGGCAGTTAGCAAGTGCGGTAGACTACTAATGACCATCACCAGCATCAGAGCTTGGAGAAGCCTAATTACTAAATGGTCACGTGGAATTTGACTACCCTATTCCGTATATAAACTACTTCTGAGCAGGGCACTGGGACGCAACAGATTATATAGATAGAATAGATTATAATACACCTACTCCTTCCTCCATTTCCCAGAAATGGACTGGTTCAGATATATTGTTCAGCATATCACACCAACAATAAAGTAAGTAAATCAACAGTTTAATCTCTGGATTTCTTCATGTATTTAAATGGGATGTGAATCAGTTCCTGTAGTACAGTAAAGACAACTGTCCATCTTTTCAACGACTCCATTCCAATGCCCTTCATCTAAAATTAGACAAAAAACATTAACATCCAGAATCAGCTGCAAAGAATTAACATTTAGTGAATGAGTATGTACAAACACACCCCTTGGAACAGTTGCTAGCAGTTGATAGCAGTGCCTGGTGGAGTGTCCGTACCCTGGATCTTCTGTCCAGTAGTGGTCACACACCAACAGTAACCTACCAGAAATAGACATGTTACAGTAAAATGGGTAAATATTGTATGTGTAACATTCAACTGAATTAAATGTGTATGTGCGTCCGTGTTAACCTGTAGAGCCCGAACATTGCTTAGGGGTGTATCGTCCAGCGGTGTCGCACGTGGGGATGTAGGCTCCAATTGGGCCATGTGTCGCAGCATATCTAGCACGCTCACAGGGGGTCATGGGTCGTATCGTAGCATCTGGACACAAGTAACATGCATTGTAATGTGGACATAACATTGCAGCACATGCATGCCGTAATCTTCTGTTGCGTCCCATATGTGCCCTGGTCAGAAGTAGTTTATATACGGAATAGGGTTCCATTTCAGATGTAACCTTGGTACTTCCTGGCTAAATATTGAAATTCTGCTACTTGTTTAAAAGTCCTGTGCAGTCAAAATTCAGTTTCTGTCATTTGAAAACAGCTGATGAAACCAAGACTGAAAGTGGGGGTAAATTGTAGCAGTGTTATTTTCTGATAGTTGGTAGACAATCCAATCATACAGCCAGTTGAATGATCAAACCATTCATATCAGAATACCGCAGTCCAGCATCTAGACACCAATATACATTTCTGGAACTAGATGATTAGAGAATTTGGCCAGTAACACAAAAGGTTCCTAGTTTTAATCCCTGAGATGACAAGTTAAAATATCTGTCCATGTGCCCTTGAGCAAGACAAACCTCTCTCCAGTGTCAGTTGATAATGGCTGGCCAAGGGACAACTCGTTATGAAACGAAACATTAATACATACGTGTGTGTAGAGGACAGATCAACACCCACTAATGTTTATTAACATTTTGGGAGTAAGTGTGAGGTACATCACTCTTACCTCCCAGAGCAAAAGCTGTGCTGACAAGCAGAATGATGGTTAATGTCGCCATGGTGATAGTCTCCTGAGAGAGAGAGCGTTAGTTGAGCATTTTAAAACATTTGGAATGGCTGTGGGTACTAGAGGAGAGGTTAAGGAAACCCTGTGTTAAGTACAAAACTTAAGCAACAATTGCTAAACCCAGTCCTGAGGACCTCAAGAACCGAGTATTGGCAACACGGCGCTACAATTCTTCCGCCAAAATTCAGGTATCTAATCTATTGTATGTGGTTGAAGAGCCTGGCACACAGGAAAATCTATCCTTCCCAAATGGCTCCTCATTCCTGTTGTAGTGAACCAGCTTTGACAAAGGCCCACAGTGCACTAGATAGGGAAGGGGAAGCATCCTAGAGCGAGTCATAGACTACCTCTTTACTGCAAAGGTAACTATTAGTCTATGCTCTTAAATTCAGGGGGTCACTCCACAAAATGGCACCCTATATGGTGCACTACATTTGACCAGGGTCACATAAAATTAAGTTGCCATTTGAGATGCAGATAGTCTATTAAATAATGACACAATCTCACCCTTCCAAGGGATTGACTGGGTGTCTCTGTCGTCTGTGAGTTATGGTCTACTTCTTCCACCTCTCCTTTTAAAGGACCTGTCACAGGTGTGACTAGTTGCCTCATTAACCCAACGAGAGTTGCCGATGTCGGCCATTAGCCAGTGGTGTAAAGTACTAAAGTAAAAATATTTGAAAGTACTAATAAAGTAGTTTTATTGGGGGTGTCCTTACTATTTATATGTTTGACAACTTTCACTTAACTACATTCCCAAAGATTATATTTAATTTGAAATATAATTTAATTTTGATACTTCAGGATATTTGTTGAAACTTTCAGACCTTTTCTCAAGAAATATTTTACTGGGTGACTTTCACTTTTACTTGAGTCATTTTCTCTGAAGAAATCTTCACAGGCAGGGAAGAGAGTAGTAGAGGAAGATGGGTCCAGTTTCGAGGGATCCTGATAGGCTCCCGTGAGTATGACGAGGCCAATAGAGAGTGACAGGAATAAGATGTGTTTCAGCAAGGTTGGTTTCTTAGCATTCATAGCCATGGTTATCAACTGTACTGCAGAAATAGAACATAAATCACAGAAAATAGATGTTGTTGTTGTAGCTGCAGAGAACTCCTTGGGTTATGAGATTTTACTGCAAAAGAGTTACAAGGTGTGATGAACGATAGTGTCTCGTTCTCCCAGGCTGCCGGCCTGCTGCAGGACAAAGCCCACGCAGTAGGACTCAGCCAACCTCATAGTATGATTATTCATGTAATGCTTTTGTTATGAAATGATATTTTTATTTTGAAAATGATCTTCCCCAAACTTGAAACTCATGCGCTGCATGTTCATGCCAGTTAGGCTCTACACCCATTGTAAAAAGGTTATTTGGTCACTTCAGTTGTAATTCAAATGCAGCCAGGTGGTTAAATGGCATAGTTTTATTCATTTATATCCACTAGATGGCACTGTCCCTTTAAGAGATTCATGAATAAGGTGTGCAAGCAGTTATGGGATTGTGTGGAAGAGTAAGCAATTACACTGGAGAGCTACTGAAATCCATCGTGGGTCCAACGTTCCTTTGGATTGACATGGGGATGTTAGCTTCTTGCTAGCTGAATACCAGTGCTCTCAGAGACATGTTGTGGAGTTAATCATTACATTATTTAAAGCTGCTGTGTGGGTGACGATCTACTGTTCCATGTGGGGTTAGGGTGTCACGTGGGCAGTGTGTTTAAAGCAGAGACACTACTCAGATTGATTTTATGCACTTTAATACAGATTCGTTTAACTTGATTGTGATTTGGACTGAATTTAACTTCATGGTGACTTCCTCTTGTGGTGATTTCCCTCCGACATTATCCAGTTTTAACTGTAAGCTTCGACAGTATGAACAACCCCAAATCATTTTTGTGTCCTGTGCTGGGTTGACTTTCGCCAGTCTACACAAACCTTATCAAAACATATAGGCCTATGGGCTAGGCTACATGAGGTGTCGCACTATAATTTGAAAAAGTTGCCAAAAAAAAGGTCTGCATTGTTTCTTGCCTTCGACTGGGCATCATTCACAAGTGATGGGCTAATATTGTCACCCATCAGACTATTCTTGATTTAATCTTGTCTTTACATGTACTAAATAATATGTGAAATTTGTTTTGATTTAGAATGGACAATTATCATGCACCTGACTTGAAACAGGCAGGGGTAAAACATTTTTTTAAATCTATGCACTTAAATAGCGAATGGAGGACGCTATTAATCGTGAATCACACTTATTCGTTAATTTTCATGACAGCCAGGTAGGCTGTACACCTGTTGTAAATATAAGCAATGTGCTTAATATTAGGAAAGTTGAGAAATACAGTACCAGTCAAAAGTTGACACATCTACTCATTCAAGGGTTTTTCTGCATTTTTACTATTTTCTACATTGTAGAATAAAATAACAAATCAAAACTATGAAATAGCTCCTATGAAATAGGAGAGAGACTCTTCAGAATCACACTCTCCAACAGAAGATGAGAACTTCTCCATCACCTCAGTCTTATACAAGACAAGAACCTGGCTGGCAATCGCTTTTGTGGTGTCAAGGAGGACTTGGTCTTGCAAATACTTTTTGAGAGCCAAGAGAGGTTTTGGGGTCTCACTTTGTCCTTTTTGTTCATTCATAGATGAGGGGGTTATTAAAAGTGGTTTACAAGAAATGGAGTCCGATGTGTCAGCCTCACCATTACTGGAATGACCAACGTCCAGGCACAAAGTTGGAACCATTGTGAAATAATCTTTTGTGCTCTCCACAAATGTACTTGTGAGATCCCCTTTTTCTGGACAGGTAAGAATCCTCTTCAGCGTATTTTTCATGTCGTAGTAAAAGCCAACAGTGTAAGACCAGATCTTACTCTGATGGTTTTCAAGAAGGATCTGCTCACTCTGTGCAGGAGAGCAGGATGCCCTGATAGACTGGGTAAGATTGTCCATGTCTGAAACAAAGGTACTTACCAACTCAGAGGCCTCAGGGTCAATCATAAGGTCTCTGATCTCACCTATCCTAGGAGTTGGACAAGATGATGTAGTGCCAGAACAACATGATGTACAACCCCTGAATCTTTTAACGATCTCCCGGATCGATTCAGTGGCCTTGGTCTGAAACTCCTCAGTGAGTAGTTTGTCCATACTTTGTGTTGACAGATGAAGACTAGATTTGGCACCTTTGATATATGATTTCATAGGAAGTCAAAAGTCAAAAGTAAAAAATGTCAAAATTTTGTAAAAAACTTCACACACCCTTAAAAAAGTGCCTTCTAGACCGTTTTTCAATATTCTTTCGATTTTTTTTGTCAATTACACATGTGTAAGAACTGTATGAATATACTTTTGTAAAATGATATTAGCATAATGTATAAGAACTGTATCAAAATACTTTAGTCATACTTTATTATCATATTTTTTTTTTTTTTACTTGTGCATAAGGCATATGTTTTCTCCATTTTGAATATGATTTCATAGGAAGTCAAAAGTCGAAAATGTGATTTTTTAAAAAAACTTTAAAAACTAAAAAAAGTGCTTTCTGGACCGTTTTTCGAAATTGTTTCGATTTTAAGACAATTAATCATGTGTAAGAAGTGTATGAATATACTTTTGTAAAATGTTATTATCATAATTTTTTATTTTTTTTTACTTGTGCATAAGGAATATGATTTGTCCATTTGCAATATGATTTCATAGGAATTCAAAAGTCAAAGTCAAAAGTCAATTTTTTTGGGGCCAAAATTGACTGAACTGATGAACTCGGGATGGCCGGGCAGTGATAGCTGTTCATTTCCATCACTCGTTGTGTTGATTTCATCATGTCCATTTGGTGATGTTTTTTTCACTATTGAATCATATTGCAAATGCACGTGCATTTGCAATATGTTTCAATGGGCATTTACCATCACGAATTTGGCATGCTCAAAAATCATGCAGAATTGCAAAATTGACTGACCTGATGAACACAGGATGGCCGGGCAGTGATAGTTGTTCCTTTCCATCACTCGTTGTGTTGATTTCATCATGTACATTTGGTGATGTTTTTTTCACTATTGAATCATATTGCAAATGCACGTGCATTGTTGTGCAACTGGTAACCCAAAAATAAAAATATGGTTGTAAATGCATTTACCGGGACTCCTATTGTCCATGCCCGCTATGGGAGTACCCTACTACGGCCCTCTATCCATGGGGGCCGTCCTGAGTGCTTTATGGACAGTTTAAAATATGACGATGGATGCAGATTGTGATTTTCCTCCGTGCAACTGGTGATTTGAAATGTGCATCTGGTAACCCAAAAATTAAAATACTGTTTTAAATACATTTACCGGTACTCCTGTCATCCATGCCCGCTATAGGAGTACCCTACTACGGCCCTCTATCAGTGGGGGCCGTCCTGAGTGCCATTCTGTATACTTCCGGCCCTTCTTTGGACACTGTGTTAACAACCCTCCAGGCAAGCTTCAATGCCATACAACTCTCCTTCCGTGGCCTCCAATTGCTCTTAAATACAAGTAAAACTAAATGCATGCTCTTCAACTGATCGCTACCTGCACCTACCCGCCTGTCCAACATCACTACTCTGGACGGCTCTGACTTAGAATACGTGGACAACTACAAATACTTAGGTGTCTGGTTAGACTGTAAACTCTCCTTCCAGACCCATATCAAACATCTCCAATCCAAAGTTAAATCTAGAATTGGCTTCCTATTTCGCAACAAAGCATCCTTCACTCATGCTGCCAAACATACCCTTGTAAAACTGACCATCCTACCAATCCTCGACTTTGGCGATGTCATTTACAAAATAGCCTCCAAAACCCTACTCAACAAATTGGATGCAGTCTATCACAGTGCAATCCGTTTTGTCACCAAAGCCCCATATACTACCCACCATTGCGACCTGTACGCTCTCGTTGGCTGGCCCTCGCTTCATACTCGTCGCCAAACCCACTGGCTCCATGTCATCTACAAGACCCTGCTAGGTAAAGTCCCCCCTTATCTCAGCTCGCTGGTCGCCATAGCATCTCCCACCTGTAGCACACGCTCCAGCAGGTATATCTCTAGTCACCCCCAAAACCAATTATTTCTTTGGCCGCCCTCTTCCAGTTCTCTGCTGCCAATGACTGGAACGAACTACAAAAATCTCTGAAACTGGAAACACTTATCTCCCTCACTAGCTTTAATTAACTTAGTATCCACATGATCAAGCACCTTATCCATACAGGAAACATTAACCTCTTCTTTTTTAAATAAACATTCATAATATATCTCTACCGTATCCAGAATCCCCACCAAATCATTAACCTTATCCCCCTTATCATTAATTAACTCTGTAATATAAGTCTTCTCTTGCCTTCTTTTTTCTAAATTCAAGAAAAACGAAGTACATCTTTCCCCCTCTATCGCATATTGCACTCTACTCCTTACAATCGCCGCATAACATTTCTTCTTCTCATATTCATCAAGTGCATCCTTAGCCAGTAAATAATCCCCCACCCCATGATCTTCATCATTTGCTATACACTCAAGTTCATATTGAACCTTCTGACGTAGTTCCCTCTCCTTCTTTTTCAAAACATAATACCTCTTAACAGCATATTTTATAGTCAATTCCTTACATTTGATTTTCAGCTCCTCCCACCACAACCCCATGTTCTCCTCCATTAACTGTGGTCTTTTGGCCCGCCCAATACATTCTGATATCATATCAATATAGTTTTCCTCCTCTAGCAAGCTATTATTTAAACACCACAGCCCAGCACATTTAGTAGGTGTCTTTACTCCACAAGAAAATACCAACGCAGCATGATCACTTAAAGCATTAAAAACATATTCAGGATCATGTATTAGATGCTGTACATTCTTTCCCGTTAAACAGTAATCAATCTTGCTTTGTTTCACCTTATTTAAAACTATTTGCCTTCTAGAAAAATCCCTCCTCCCAGGGTAACGTTCTCTCCATACATCATGTAAATCATAATCTCCCATAACTGACAACAGTTCCTTTCGTGAGGTGTCAGAGCGGAATTGCACACTGCTCGTCGCATCTAACCGACTTAACCACACATTAAAATCCCCAACCAAAATGGTATTGTCATTACACAGAGACCGAAATGCCCTGTAAAAAACCTCCCTCTCCTTTTCTACATTTGGGGCATACACATTAATTATACGATAGTCAACAGAACCCACTGAAAAATCTACAGCAAGAAGTCGGCCTTCATAAGGCGTTCTCACTCTCTGTACATTTTCCACTACCCCCTTTTAATCAGTATCACCACCCCACATGCACCTACTACCCCATGACTAACAAAACATAGATCTGTCCATACTCTACTCACAAAACCCATAGATACAGGAGACCGTTTTGTCTCCTGTGCACATATAATATCTGCATCCGTCAATGCCAATAACATATTCAGCTTGTCAGCCCCACCCAACCCACGTGCATTTAAAGAAAATATCTTTATACACGACATTAGTAACACAAACATATGCCATAGATTTCACCTCATTCCTTCTTCAGATATTTGAGCTTCTTACTGCACTTCTCATACTTTGTCGATATTCTCTTTTGACATACTAAAGCCTGAAGCACTCCAAAATCTATCTCATCCCCTGATCCCATCAGACTGTTAGGAGAATTTTGAGCATTCTCTGCCCCCACAATAGGTTTGACATTCTGAACAGTCCCGTCAGGTTGCACATCCTCCATTAGAGGCTCTGTGCATGGGTCTTTGCCACACTCAGCTTTCTGAAAATCCATCTGAGGTCTTCCACATCTCGCATCTTCTCCCTCCACACCCTCTGATGAACTTAACCATTCTACCGCACTGGATCCCAGCTCCGTCACCCCCATCTCTGCAGACTTGCTGGAATTTCTCACGCCTTCATGCATCCCACTGATCCCCTCCATATCATTCTCCTCTCCCAGATCACTTTCCACCACACACCCTTCCTCAGATACTGAGCCTCTCTCATTCATTATATCAAGCTCATCACCCACCCTTTCAACACATATACAGTTAAATAATTCACATTCCTCACATCGCCTTCTTCTCTCAGGACACTCCCGTGCATAATGCCCCTGCTCCATACATTTGTAACACTTAAATTCAGGGCAATCACGTACTACATGACCAGGCTGAATACAAAGCCTACACACTTTTACCTGCCTGTCATTTTTTTTTTTTTTTTTACAATTTTATTTCACCTTTATTTAACCAGGTAGGCTAGTTGAGAACAAGTTCTCATTTGCAACTGCGACCTGGCCAAGATAAGGCATAGCAGTGTGAACAGACAACACAGAGTTACACATGGAGTAAACAATTAACAAGTCAATAACACAGTAGAAAAAAGGGGAGTCTATATATACATTGTGTGCAAAAGGCATGAGAAGGTAGGCGAATAATTACAATTATGCAGATTAACACTGGAGTGATAAATGATCAGATGGTTATGTACAGGTAGAGATATTGGTGTGCAAAAGAGCAGAAAAATAAATAAATAAAAACAGTATGGGGATGAGGTAGGTGAAAATGGGTGGGCTATTTACCAATAGACTATGTACAGCTGCAGCGATCGGTTAGCTGCTCAGATAGCAGATGTTTGAAGTTGGTGAGGGAGATAAAAGTCTCCAACTTCAGCGATTTTTGCAATTCGTTCCAGTCACAGGCAGCAGAGAACTGGAACGAAAGGCGGCCAAATGAGGTGTTGGCTTTAGCGATGATCAGTGAGATACACCTGCTGGAGCGCGTGCTACGGATGGGTGTTGCCATCGTAACCAGTGAACTGAGATAAGGCGGAGCTTTACCTAGCATGGACTTGTAGATGACCTGGAGCCAGTGGGTCTGGCGATGAATATGTAGCGAGGGCCAGCCGACTAGAGCATACAAGTCGCAGTGGTGGGTGGTATAAGGTGCTTTAGTGACAAAACGGATGGCACTGTGATAAACTGCATCCAGTTTGCTGAGTAGAGTGTTGGAAGCAATTTTGTAGATGACATCGCCGTCATGTATAACCCTGAAATATTCAGCCCCCTCCAGAGTCTCAAATTTCGTTGAATATGGCAACGATTGGACATTGTTTGTAAATCGTACCTTACAGAAACGCGTACCGTCTGCAATTTCCGTTCCAGGCCACATTCTCCTCTTGATTGTAGACACTGCTGCGACTCCCCATCCAGTCAATATATTTATTATATCCTCATCCGAGATATACGTTGGTAAATTCAGAAAGGACACCACCAGTTCATCATGTGACAAATCCTTCGCCATTACACATGAGTCTTTAATTTTAAATCCATCCATAAGTCTCTCCTTCCCTTTCGCATGACTCATTGTTATCTCATATTTATTCTTCGTTTTAAAATGACACCCCACCACCAAACCACATACCTCCTTAATCCCCCGTAGAAGCTCCATCATCGTTATCTTGTCCTCCACAATGATCTCCACCGCCACCGTTAAACTTCGTTCAAACACCCGGGGAACAGCCCGCTCCCCAGCCATCTTTTCTCCTGCCGCACCTCTGCCAGTCTTCATTTCCCCTTTCAAAATCTTCCCAGTAGTCGAAGCCATATCGCCCACTCTTCGGTCCAAATCAGAAACCAATCTCCTACTCACATCCATGCTTAAGAAAGACATTACTTACTTTCAGAGGAGCATCGTAGCACACACCATTGAGGCCCACAAACAAAGCTGTGGGCAGTTTCCTTGAAGCCAAAGCAAAGCATGAAGAAAGAAAGAACAACAACTAATGCCGAAACCCAGGATCGAAACACAGACCTTTAGATCTTGTCTCACGCTCTCCCAAAGTAATAATTTTGGGAAGCCACTAAAATAAACTTAGTGGCACCCTTGACAATGCACACGCATGTGCCTCATGGCCAGTAAGGGGATCGAAACCCACAACATTGGCGTAATTAGCGCTACCCTCTAACCAACTGAGCTAACCGGCCGCTGGGTATGGAGCACAATTGTTGAGATGCACCGAGTCTCTGCAAGTGCTGGCGAAAGACTGGACACTCTTGGTTGCTCCTTGTGCAAATCCTACAGTCTGGGGAATTAGCTAAAATGGTAGAGAGCTCGCTTAGCATGCGAGAGGTAGTGGCATCAATGCTTGCTTTCTCCAAAAACATTTTGTTTTTGTGGATCCAAGAAAGCTCCAGTTCACACTTCATGCAGCCTTGTCTTAGAACAACCTACTGTCCTGTAACAATGACAAGCAACTTTCATGTAACACTGATGTCACAATGTCAGATGAAAAAGAAAGACATGACTTACTTTCAAAGGAGCAGCGTAGCATCCACCATTGAGGCCCACCAACAAAGCTGTGGATAGTTTCCTTGAAGCCAGAGCATAAAGAAAGAACAAATACCGAGATCGAACCAGGGACCTTTAGATCTTCAGTTTAACACTCTCCCACCTGAGCTATTTCAGCAATTCACTAAACTTAATTCTGTGGCACCATTGACAATTCTAATGCAGGTGACCCACAATTTTGACACTTAAAATGTACATAATAGCCAGTACGGGGATTGAACCCATGACCTTGGCATTATTAGCACCACACTTTAACCAAATGAGCTAACCGGCCGCTGGCTACAGAGCACAATTGTTGAGATTGCACCGAGCCTCTGCAAGTGCTGGTGCGCAAACTAACAAGTCCACCAACAGCATAGACTGACAAGACTGGACACCCTTGGTTGCTCCTTGTGGCAATTCCAAACAGCCCTCATGTAACACTGATGTCACAATGTCAGATGAAAAAGAAAGACATAACTTACTTTCAGGAGTTATTAGCACACACTCTAACCAACTGAGCTAACCAAAGCCGCTGGCTACAGACAACAATTGTTGAGATGCACCGAGCCTCTGCAAGCTCTCCCAACTTAATCATTTCGGGAAGCCACTAAAATAAACTTAGTGGCACCCTTGACAATGCACACGCATGTGACAATTTTGACACTCAAAATGTACCTCATGGCCAGTACGGGGATCGAAACCCACACCATTGGCGTTATTAGCACCACACTCTAACCAACTGAGCTAACCGGCCGCTAGCTGTCGGGCGCAATTGTTGAGATGCACCGAGCCTCTGCAAGTGCTGGCGCGTAAACTAACAAGTCAACCAACAGCCTGACAAGACTGGGTCCTCTTGGTTGCTACGAAGACGGGGAGGAATACATCCCCGAGCGCCGCAAGGTCGACGATGATTCTTCTCCCGCTTCTGAGGATGAGCCAGAGGAAGCCCCCGAGGACGAGCACGAGCATCAACAGGCGGAGATCTGACTCCGGACCAAAGGGAGACGCCGTTGCTGTCAAAAAACGGCAAAATCGAATGGTCCACCGTGGCTTATGGCCGCCACCGCAGGGCCCTCGCGATCTGCCACGCCGGGCTGGACGAGACTCCGGGCCCCTCGGCCTATACCGCGACCCAGGCCCGTGACATCGCGTCCGCCTTCCACCTGTTTGTCACACCGGCGATAGAAAGGATAATTGTGGAATAGGCGACCCATGGACGCCACAGACCTGCGCACCTACGTAGGGCTGCTGATCCTAGTGGGCGTCTACAGGTCCCGAGGCGAGGCCACGGCAAGCCTGTGGGACGCTGAGAGTGGCAGGACTGTGTTCCGAGCCACCATGCCGCTCTAGGTCTTTCCCAGGTACTCGAGGCTGCTGCGATTCGACGACCGCCAGTCGAGACCCGCCAGACTCGCCATGGACAAACTCGCAGCCATACGAGAGGTCTGGGACCTGTGGGAGGCGCGGCTGCTGGCCCTCTACAACCCGGGGCCTGACGTGACGGTGGAACTGGTCCCGTTCAGAGGTACTGTGCGTGTGTGTGCGCGAGTGTGCGTGACAGCACTAGCAGCAGTAGCAGCGTGTGTAACACAAAATTCCGTTGGCCCCAATGAGACAGTAACGAGGCTAATCTCTTCTCCCCTTTCCAAAAGGCTGCTGTGCTTTCGTCAGTACATCCCCAGCAAGCCGGCGGAATACGGCATCAAGTCGTGGGTGGCCTGCGACGCCAAGTCCAGCTACGCTTGGAAGATGCAAGTGTACACCGGCAAGGCGGCCAGCGGAGGCCCCGAGAAGAACCAGGGGATCCGCGTCGTCCTCGATCTGACAACGGGACTGAGCGGTCACAACGTCACCTGTGACAACTTCTTTACCTCCTACGAACTGGAATGGCAGCTCCTCGAGAGGAACCTCACCATGGTGGGCACGGTGAAAAAGAACAAGGCCGAGCTCCCGCCCGAGCTGCTCGAGTCCAACGGCAGACAGGCCCTGTCCTCCAGGTTTGCCTTCACGCCCACCGCCACTCTAGTGTCCTACCTGGCAAAGAAAAACAAGAACGTTCTACTTTTGAGCACGCTGCACACAGAGGGCAACATTAGCGATCGCCGCGACAGGAAGCCGGCCGTCATCCTAGACTACAACTGCAACAAGGGCGGCGTGGACAACCTAGACAAGGTGGTTAGCACCTACAGCTGCAGACGGATGACTGCCCTCTGGCCCCTGGTCGTCTTCCACAACATCTTCGACGTGTCCTCCTACAACTTCTTTGTCATATGGCGAGAGATCAAGCCTGACTGGATGCCTCGCAAGCGGAACAATCGCAGGGTGTTCCTCGAGCAGCTGGGAAAGGCACTTGTGAAGCCGCTGATCCAAAGAAGGCAGCATCTCCCCCGCACCGAAGCGGCGTCAGCACTTGTCAAAGTCCTACAGAGTGCTATGGCGGCTTGTGATCAACAGTGCGAGGAGCCCGCCACTGGCACCGCCGCTGCCCCGCTCGCTGCCCCGGCCACCGGGGCATGTAAGAGGAAGAAGTGTCAGCTCTGCCCACCCAAGAAGGACTCCAAGACACACACGGTGTGCTGCAGGTGTAAGAAATACATCTGCAAAGGCTGTTCACACGCATACTGTCACACTTGCGCACATTGGGCCTTTAGCCAGGACGGGACAGGGTGACCCGGAGGACGCGGGGACTAGACACAATACGAGGACGACGGGAGGGATAACAATACATAACAGCCATACCCAAAGTCACAATGCCCACAACACAGGGAAGGTAGTGTAGGCGTTTTTAAAACCGATACCCAAACCCACACGGGGCCCAAGGGCACACGGGGGGCAGACTGCTGGAAATCAAACAGTGGCCTGCCCGTGAAATGTGACACTGAATCTGACACTGCTTCGAGAAAGTATGGGGGAGATGTAATTATCCTAACAGTTGAATTGTTATATTGTATTAATTTGGTAAGATGGTGTTGCGGACCTCGTTGTCAATAATATACATTGGTAGCACTTGACATTTGCTTGTGTGACCATAATAAAAATGTTGCCTGTTGTGACTAGGGGGCAGTATTTTCATTTTTGGAAAAACAACGTTCCCAAAGTAAACGGGATATTTTGGCAGGACAAGATGCTAGAATATGCATATAATTGACAGCTTAGGATAGAAAACACTCTAAAGTTTCCAAAACTGTAAAAATATTGTCTGTGAGTAAAACAGAACTGATATTGCAGGTGAAAGCCTGAGAAAAATCCAATCCGGAAGTGACTCATGTTTTGAATGCTCTGCGTTCAATTGAGCAGTGAATGGGCTATCAACCAGCTTCATTATGGGCGTACTTTTGTCACGCTGTGCTCAGAACGAGCAAGCTACGGTCTAGCTCAAGGAAACTGCCACAGCTTTGTTTGTGGGCATCAATGGTGTGTGCTACGCTGCTCCTCTGAAAGTAAGAAATGTCTTTATTTTTCATCTGACATTGTGACATCAGTGTTACATGAAAGTTTCTTGTCATTGTTTACATGACAGTAGGTTGTCGTAAGACAAAGCTGCATGAAGTGTGAACTGGAGTTTTCTTGGATCCATGAAAGAATTTGCTTTTGGAGAATGCAGGCATCGATCCCACTACCTTACGCATGCAAAGCATTTGAGCTAATTCCCCAGCCGTTTGGAATTTCCCACTACCTCACGCATGCAAAGCATTTGAGCTAAAGGGTCCAGTCTTGTCAGGCTATGCTGTTGGTGGACTTGTTTGTTTACGTGCCAGCACTTGCAGAGGCTCGGTGCATTTCAACAATTGAGCAAAATAGCAAATGGCCGGTTAGCTCAGTTGGTTAGAGTGTGGTGCTAATAACGCCAAGGTCATGGGTTTGATCCCCGTACTGGCTATGATGTACATTTTGAGTGTCAAAATTGTGAGTCACATGCATGTGAATTGTCAAGGGTGCCACAGAAACAAAATTTGTGAATTGCCGAAATAGCTCAGTTGGGAGAGCGTTAGACTGAAGATCTAAAGGTCACTGATTTGATCCCAGGTTTTGGCATTTGTGTTTGTTCTTTATTCATGCTCTGGCTTCAAGGAAACTATCCACAGCTTTGTTTGTGGTCCTCAATAGTGTGTGCTACGCTGCTCCTCTGAAAGTAAGTAATTTCTTGCTTTTTCATCTGAAATTTTGACATCAGTGTTACAGGAAAGTTGCTTGTCATTGTTACATGACAGTAGGTTGTCGAGACTGCATGAAGTGTGAACTGGAGCTTTCTTGGATCCACAAAAAAAATGTTTTTGGGGAATGCGGGTATCGATCCCACTACCTATAGCATGCTAAGCATTTGAGCTAATTTCCCAGCCGTTTGGAATTTCCGCAAGAAGCAACCTAGAGGGTCCAGAGAGAGATTAAAGTAGACGGCACGCGTCAAAATGATTGATTGATGACCTTACGTCATGCTGACCTGTGCGTGTCCGAATATGTGCCCCCTCCCCGCCCCCCCTGTTCCTGTGGTCACGTGTTAGTTTGTGTTATTTCAGATCTATATGTCATCCTTTGAAGTAGTCCAGTTGATGGATGTCTAGGGGCCTGGTTGAACTGGGGTTGTTGTGTTTGAACTTTTGGACCGGGTATGACCCCCCAGATTTATCGCCCATATGTTTATCTGATGAAGCCGGAATGTCCTGGGCATATGCCTTATAAATGTCCAGAACAAGCCATTTTTAAAATAAAGACTTGAATATTAAACATCTAAAATATGTCTACAAGGGCAATTATCGGAGTGCTTTGCAGCTCATGTCAAGAATCCAACAACAAAAGCCTGGAGGATGTTTTGCGTGAGGCTCCCGAATATTTTAAGGGCTTTTTGTGTACAAGCGACGGGCATATGTCTTACATCTTTAGCCCGGAGGAATCTACGGTTAAGATATTCACAGACAGCATGTCCCAACCCTTTTATCGGGCAGAACCCGAGAGTTTTTCTCCAGCGCTAAGGATGAGAGAATGGCTTAAAATAAGACTAGCGCTGTGTCAAATGGAGCGCGCCCTGAGTGCTTCAAGGCTGCCCGGATATGCGTTGGAAGAACAGGTCTGTGGCCGAAGTGATCTAATGGCCCTAAGAATCGCTTCAATGGCGTATACCCCGGACTCCAGAGTGACAATTTTAGCATGTGAACAATTTGATAGTGCAAATGCTTCGAAAACGGTCAGATCATATGTATCTTCCAAAGCATGCAAGGATGTAAATTTTTTTCAAATAATGTTCAGTTTTAAATGGCGCGATTACCATATTTTCAGAACACTGATGAATAAGCTGGTTAGTCTTTTCGAAAATCGGGAACAATTACGGCGATGGCCTCGGTTATCGTTGAGACATTCCCAAGACCCACAAGGCAGAAGGCGGATCTATCCCTGGAGTGAAAACGGCCAGAGCTTCGATGGAGCGGGCAAAAGACTTTGCGACGGGGAATTGGAAACGGATAATGGTCAGGGCTAACCGGACCCTATATCTGTAAGAAATAGTAAAAAAAATTGAATTATAAAGTGTGTTAAAATGTATGTGTTAAATATTTAGAATTAAATCATGGGTTTTGAAAATGTATCTCACCCATTTAACTAAAGGGGGATCGGTCTTTTCTCTCACGCTAGGGTCTGGCGCAGACAACTGTAATATCTGAAAAAAACACGTATTAGTTTATAGTCTTTGCCTACAATGATGTGTTATGAACATTACGTTTTATTAAAGTTTGTAATAATGTACAACGGCAGGCCTCCAATGTTTTTACATAAAACACGCGTGATGCATGTTTAAATATTATTCAAATGTTGTTACTTAATTCAAACATGTCTTAAAGGTTGTACGAAATATTTTGGAATTCAATAAAAGGAGTTTTAAAAACTGTATCTCACCCGTAACTATGTGAAACGGTATTTCACATCAAAGGGTTTGTTTGTGTGGGTTCAACATGGGGTCCCATCTGTAGAGAATCGTTTGAACTATCCAGCATATGACATGTCAAGGTATCGGCCCGGGGTTAAACATGGATATCTAATCAACGCACCAGGACCCCCCAACAAACCGCTTGACAGAACGGCTCTTTGAATTCACAGCCTTTTGGTCTAAAGCAAACATACAGTTGGTTGCATACAGGATATCTCTCGAAACTCATTCCATACTTTAACAAGTTAGGGACAGAACGTCTATTTTTAACACGGTTAGCACGGCTTTAGCGCAAACCCAAAGGCCCGAATATTTAACTGCCCGGACAGATAACATAGTCTGTAAAGCCCTCCTAATGGATATTTCTGGAGGTGAGTAAATGAGAAATATATTTTAAGATTTGTTTGAATATTATTGTAATATTAAACCCCGAGTTATTTGGGTATTTCAGGCCAAAGGCCAATATGCGTTAAAAAAGTGTATATATAGCGTATAACGGTTAATATTGTCTAACGGTGGCTAGGTTCCCAAACCTTTACGCAGCTTTTACACGGTTTACCTGATCTGGAACAACATGAGGGGGATGCACACTCTCAAAAATCAGGCAGTCAGTCGCCATCAGACTTTTTCCGTTGTAAGTCCTTATAATTAAACACATACCCAAGAATATTTATATATAAAAAAATAGTGTGTACTATTTTAAAAACTATTTTATGTATTTACAGCCGACATACCGCCAAGAATGATAAAGGATTCGTTATGGACAGCGGACACGAGTGACATGGATGCAATTCTACCGTTCTGTACGCGCGTTTTTTCAAACTCACCGGGAACGTCCACCCCCTCACGACATATTCCAGACCCCAACAGGCAACGCACAACTGTGGCCCAAGTACATTGCTCAGATTCAACCCCACCCGAAAAGTACGGCTGGGCCGGGAACTTGAGGCTTCGCGAGCAGGCGCTCCAAGGACACGGTATGAGACCATTATACGTTTATGTTATGAGTTATACGTCTTTTTATTAGTTATACCTCTTTTGATAGAATATGTTAAAACAAGGACAAATAATGTTTTTTCAGACTGCCCAGAGACAGACCCTGCAGAATCGGGAACGCTAGCTGAAAAAAGCCCAGAGCCCTCGGTATCAGCAATGCGTCAGAACAAGCGCCAAAAAAGCCTAGGTATTTTAACTATGTATTGTTAATATATATTATTATACCTGAAATGTATTTGACATTTTATGTATCTAACATATTTTATATTTAATAACGTAATTTTGTATGTATTATTTTCATTCAGACTCAGCCCCGGCGAAAAACGGCACAGACGGACACATACATCTAGAGCTGGGGGATTCCGGCGCCCCGAACATTCCCGATGAAACAACCGATAGACCTGTTTTTAATGACATTTCAGATGTTGACGACCAGCTTTTCTGTGATGCGGCCAACCTTATCGACCCCGTCAATTCTACGGCATCAGTACCTGCAGTAGAACAAGAAAGGTTTTTCACATTATTTTCCAGGGCTTTGAAATCGAGGAATGTTTTGCTATACAAACGACTGGGGGGTTTAATTGAGAGACAGTACAGAGACGATATGTTATTCTGGCATAGAACAATTCCCCGCATGTTAAACAGCAAACCCATTAAAAAACGCAAATACAGACGCTAAAATCATACATGTAACCACCAATCATTCCTGAAAGACCCAAAAAACGCACATCCTTAATTATCCAAATGGCCGAACTACAGAAACAAGGTGAGACAGTTGAAAGCCTCTTAGCGCAGATCCCGCCAGAACTCTTAGAAGTTATTAAACGTATGAACGAGTCTGGGGTGTGCGATGAAAGCATATTATCCCAGATTCCAGCCGAACTCCTAGAAATGATTAATCGCATGAACGAGTCAGGGGGGCCAGATGAAAACCTGTTATCACAGATTCCCGAAGCCCTCATAACCTTAAAACCTGTTGAGGACATGGCAGATTTACGCCCCCTTTGGAGAAATTGGGTACCCCTAGAAAACTGAAAAAAAAATTGTAAAAAATTGCTAATATATGCATATAATAATTATTATTGGATAGAAAACACTCTAAAGCTTCTAAAACCGTTGGAATTATGTCTGTAAGTATAGCAGAACTCACAGGGCATGCATTCTTCCAAACTAGTTTTGTGGTCATGAAAGTTGGAGCAACTTTGACATCATCGCCCCCACCCTTCCCAACCACTTATGGATCTGGGGACACTTTCCATCTCTTCCACTAGATGTCCCCATTCTGTAGAGCGTCTAATCGTTCAAATCGCGCGAGAATTGACCCTATGGGAGTGATTTGAGTAAGTGCCGCGAGAAAAAACCTGTGCGTTAGGGCGCGAATTGGTCACAGCCATTCCTTTGTTCCAGCACTCCTGGGAAGAGCAAACGATGCCCGGTTGAATTGAAATTTGTTTTGTGTGTTAAAAACATCATAAAGCTTGCTTCTGCACTTAGTTTGACCTGTTTAGTCGACATATAATATGTAATTTTGAAGTTTTGATGCGCAATTTTTCCGGACCAGAGGACATTTTGGGTGCATTTCAGCTGATGTTATTAGCAGTAGCCCATACAAAGACGCAAGACTTGAAACCAAACGATGTATTGGGTAAGTATGAACCCTTCCAGAACATTCTGAACGAAGACCATCGAAGGTAAGGGAATATTTATGCTTAAATCTGTGTTTCTGTTGACTCCAACATTACGGAGAAATGTAGCTTATATCTGAGCGCCGTCTCAGCATATTGAATAGTGTGCGATTTCTGTAACGTTAAAAAGAAATGTAACAGAGCGGTTGCATAAAGAAGCAGTGTATCTTTCTAACTAGATGTAGAACATGTATATTTAGCCAAAGTTTATGATGTCTATTTACGTTATCTTGCCGCGCTACCTAGATTTCCTGCAGACATTTTTGAGTAATTTCTGAACATGAGTTCATTGTATGGACATTTATGGACATTTATGGATATATATGGCATATTATTGAAAAAAAAAAATGTACTGTGTAACGTGCCCTATTACTGTCGTCTGATGAAGATTTTCAAAAGGTTAGTGAATGATTTATTTTTTAATCCTGCTTTTATATTTTTTTATTTTCTGGGACAAAATGGCTGCCTCTTGTCTTGATTTCGGTGGTGGTCTAATATAAATATGTGGTGTGTTTTCGCCGTAAAACATTTAAAAATTCTGACATGCTGGGTAGATGAACAAGGTGTTTATCTTTCATTTGAGCTATTGGACTTGTTAATGTGTGGAGGTTAAATATTTCTAAGAATATTTTTGCGTTCCATGCGCCACGGGTTGAGCTGGACGGGGGGGGTGGTGTTCCTCTTGAGGAACTCCTGGCTTCAACAGGTTTAATTAATCGGCTGAACGAGAGTCAGACATTTTCGGCCCCGGCAACCCCAACAGAGATAGACCAACCAATATCGCGTAGGTCCAGGTCCGTAGAGTCTGAAACGCCACAAGATGTTTTTGGGGAATTGGAAAATTGTCTAATATATCTGGCGGGAGATGGTCTTGATAGACGTGTCCGGGTTGTGTACCGGAATAAATTCAACAATACAGAGATTCGACAGTTTTTCAATTTCCTATGGGTGAATCAGAATCTTGACTATGCGTTGTTTTACATGATGATAATGGACACTCTGAACGATCTGTTAGAGACGGCTAGAGATTATGGCGAACCACGGGATGTTCTACAGTTGGAAATTTGTGGAGATAGTCTGCATAACACAGTATCTCTTATTTTACCCAATGGCGAAGCAGATCTTGAACAATTTACCGCGCTGCTAGAACGACTTGTTCAGTCAAATTTAGCCATCATAGCCGATCGAACCCTCGAGCTTGTAGTGCAAATAATACGTCAACCCCAGGGTGGGGGTGGTCAGAGAAGGAAGCTTGATAGCCTAATGCAATCGGAAATCCTAAGCAATAAAAGGGCCTACCTCATAAACGTTCACAATCCCGATAATAAGCTATGTTTTGCAATAGGCCTAGCGCATTTACTTAACCCTGGATGTACTGATCTGACGGCATTGCAAAAGGCTAGAGAGATCCAAACGGGGGTGGGTCTCGGTATACATGATGCGGTGGCTTTCTCGGACATAGTCAAATTTGAAAACCTTCTGAATATCAAGATTGTGGTTTTGTACCACAGTAGAGCTAATGCATCTCTCTTGAAGTTCCAAAACACCCCCCAACCGCACCCGCAGATTCTGTATTTTTATGTGCAAAACGAACATTACTACGCCATTACCAACATCACAGCGTTCATCGGGGCCCCCTATGTGTGTCCATCATGCCATACCGGCTACACCCGAAAGGGGGGGGCACTCGTGCCGTTATAACTGTTCGGTATGTCAGGATGCAGAGTGCCCAATGCAACCCTTAAACTTGACACCCTGTGATGATTGCCACCGCACATGTCGTTCGACCTACTGTTACGATAAACACAAAATTGAAACATGGCACCCTAAGGCCTGTAAATCTGTAAGCATTTGTGCCATTAACAAGAAATGCCCAAAATGTCATTGCAATTACAACCTTAAAATAGATAGCCCTAAACCACATGTGTGTGGAATCATTCATTGTCCAATCTGTAAAGGGCCTTTGAAAAGCAGAGACGCTGAAGTGGTTCAAGAAGTGCCACACGAGTGTTATATTCAACCCTTGGCTGAAGATGAACATTCAGAGAAATATGTGTTCTATGATTTTGAGACAAATCAGCAATCGGGGGATCATTTGCCTATTTTTGTATCTACCACGACCTTCAAGGGGGAAAAGTGGTCTGCAGAAGGATCCAATTGTGCACTACTCTTTCTAAAACATTTTAGAAAGCCACAGTACAGAAACTTCACGTTTATAGCCCACAATGCTAGAGCCTACGATTCTTACCTGCTTCTGAATCCGTTGATACAGCAAGGCGTGGCACCCTGGGTCATAGCTCAAGGTAGTAAAATCTTGTGTTTTGTAGACCCAGCCTTCAACCAGAGATACATTGACAGTCTAAGCTTCTTACCCATGCGATTGGCTCAAATGCCAGAGGCCTTGGGTTTTGAAAACTCTGTGAAAGGCTGGTTCCCCCACTTCTTCACATCTGATGAGAATCTACATTATGTCGGATCATATCCCAGCCCTGAAATGTACGGGTGTGATCGAATGTCTCCCAAAGAGCGTGAGAGATTCATGACGTGGTACGAGACAGTAAGACATGGCACCTTTGATTTCCATAAAGAGATGGAATCATACTGTGACAATGATGTGATTATACTTCGTGAAGGATGCCTCAGATTCAGAGAAGAGGTAATCAAAGATGCAGGTATTGACCCCTGGAGTTGTACAACTATTGCATCGGCATGCATGAAAACCTATCGTACACACTATCTGCCTACATGTTCTATAGCCATTCCCTCGCCTGACAACTACCGACGCCAATTCAAGTCATACTCTAGTGGGTCCATTCAATGGTTAGAGTATATGGCCCAGGATAAAGACATTTTTATTCAACATGCTTTGAATCGAGGGGAGAAGGCATTTGGCTCTTACCATGTAGATGGCTACACACAGATTGACGGGGTTGAGACCGCGTATGAGTACAACGGTTGTTTCTTCCATGGTTGCAAATCTTGCTTTGTGCCCCAGACCATGTGTGTCCTAACCCAAAATACTTTTGGGGAAATGTACCAAGAGTTTCAAGACAAAGTTGATTCTTTACAGGCTACTTACGGTCTAAAAGTGGTTGTTTTGTGGGAGCACGAATGGACAGCCCTCAAAAAGTCTGATCCTAATGTTCAAGCCTTCCTTTCCAGCTTTGACACCCCCGAGCCCCTGGAACCGCGCCAGGCCTTGTATGGCGGCCGTACCAATGCTTTGACATTGCGGTATGTAGCGCAACCCGACGAGACAATAGGCTATGTAGATTTTACATCCCTTTATCCTCATGTAATGAGTTCCTCATGCTATCCTATAGGGCATCCAGAAATTATTCATTGTGATTTTGACTTACCTCAAAACTATTTTGGTCTGATCAAAGCAACAGTCTACCCTCCTAGGGGTTTGTTTATACCTGTGTTGCCTTACAGGGGCCCTCAAGGAAAACTTTTCTTTCCCCTTTGTCGCACCTGCAGTGAAAACATACAGCAAACCCCATGTGATCACTCAGATCAAGAAAGATCCCTGACAGGGGTGTGGGTCACAGTTGAATTCTCTAAGGCTTTAGAGATGGGGTATCGTGTGGCCAAAATCTTTGAAGTATGGAACTTTACCAAGAAATCAGACACTCTTTTTAAAGAGTACATCAAAACCTTCTTGAGATGTAAGCAAATGGCTTCAGGCTATCCTGCATCGGTCACAGATCAAGAGAGTAAAGACAGGTACATTCAAGACTATCACGACAGAGAAGGCATCCTTCTTGACCCTGACAGAATAGAGGTCAACAAAACCAAACGAAATGTGTCGAAATTGTACTTAAACTCGCTTTGGGGCAAATTAGCGCAGAGGTGTAATATGCTAACAACGTCGATTATTAAAGACCCGGAAGAATTTTTGGAATTTGTTTTTTCGGACCAATACGAAATTTCACATTTTTCATTCTTGAGTCAAGACATTGCCTTGGTGCAATGGCGACGTAACAAGAAGTGGGTTCTACCTCCGGGTAATGTAAATGTGTTTCTTGCAGCATTTACCACGGCCTATGGCCGACTTGAACTGTACAAGCTCATGGAGCAGCTTCAGAGGCGGGTTCTTTACCACGACACAGACTCTGTGGTCTATGTAAGCAAACCGGGGGATTGGATCCCCCCACTCAGCAACTATCTGAGTGGCTTAACGAGTGAACTCGCAGAGGGTGACCATATCACCGAATGGTCCTCCTGTGGTCCTAAAAGCTATGCTAGGACAATCACGTGGTTTTGAAAGCCAAAGGCGTGACTCAAAACTATGAAAATGCCCCGCGTGTAAACTTGGAATCAATCACACGCTTGGTCGAGGGGTTCCTAAATGACAGGAATAGTGACTTGGAGATTTTGAGCTCCTACAAAAAGATTGTTAGAGATAAAAAGGGCTTCCGTCTGAGGAATGCCCCACTCACTAAAAGATTCAGGGTTGTCTATGACAAGAGACTGCTTTTGCCTGACGGGACCACATTGCCCTATGGCTACTGACTTAAGCTACATGCAGCAGTGTGTCAGGCGTGACTCAAAACTATGAAAATGCCCCGCGTGTAAAACTTTGAATCAATCACACGCTTGGTCTAGGGGTTCCTAAATGACAGGAATAGTGACTTGGAGATTTTGAGCTCCTACAAAAAAAAAAAGATTGTTAGGTCTAAAAAAGGGCTTCCATCTGAGGAATGCCCCACTCACTAAAAGATTCAGGGTTGTCTATGACGAGAGACTGCTTTTTGCCTGACTGGACCACATTGTCCCTTTGGCTACTGACTTATGCTACAAGCTACAGGGTGTCTTAAAGCTTAAGATATAATCAAATCAAATCAAATCAAATTTTATTTGTCACATACACATGGTTAGCAGATGTTAATGCGAGTGTAGCGAAATGCTTGTGCTTCTAGTTCCGACAATGCAGTAATAACAAGTAATCTAACTAACAATTCCAAAACTACTGTCTTGTACACAGTGTAAGGGGATAAAGAATATGTACATAAGGATATATGAATGAGTGATGGTACAGAGCAGCATAGGCAAGATACAGTAGATGGTATCGGGTACAGTATGTACAAATGAGATGAGTATGTAAACAAAGTGGCATAGTATAGTATAAAGTGGCTAGTGATACATGTATTACATAAGGATACCGTCGATGATATAGAGTACAGTATATACGTATGCATATGAGATGAATAATGTAGGGTAAGTAACATTTATATAAGGTAGCATTGTTTAAAGTGGCTAGTGATATATTTACATCATTTCCCATCAATTCCCATTATTAAAGTGGCTGGTGTTGAGTCAGTGTCAGTGTGTTGGCAGCAGCCACTCAGTGTTAGTGGTGGCTGTTTAACAGTCTGATGGCCTTGAGATAGAAGCTGTTTTTCAGTCTCTCGGTCCCAGCTTTGATGCACCTGTACTGACCTCGCCTTCTGGATGATAGCGGGGTGAACAGGCAGTGGCTCGGGTGGTTGATGTCCTTGATGATCTTTATGGCCTTCCTGTGACATCGGGTGGTGTAGGTGTCCTGGAGGGCAGGTAGTTTGCCCCCGGTGATGCGTTGTGCAGACCTCACTACCCTCTGGAGAGCCTTACGGTTGAGGGCGGTGCAGTTGCCATACCAGGCGGTGACACAGCCCGCCAGGATGCTCTCGATTGTGCATCTGTAGAAGTTTGTGAGTGCTTTTGGTGACAAGCCGAATTTCTTCAGCCTCCTGAGGTTGAAGAGGCGCTGCTGCGCCTTCTTCACGATGCTGTCTGTGTGAGTGGACCAATTCAGTTTGTCTGTGATGTGTATGCCGAGGAACTTAAAACTTGCTACCCTCTCCACTACTGTTCCATCGATGTGGATAGGGGGGTGTTCCCTCTGCTGTTTCCTGAAGTCCACAATCATCTCCTTAGTTTTGTTGACGTTGAGTGTGAGGTTGTTTTCCTGACACCACACTCCGAGGGCCCTCACCTCCTCCCTGTAGGCCGTCTCATCGTTGTTGGTAATCAAGCCTACCACTGTTGTGTCGTCCGCAAACTTGATGATTGAGTTGGAGGCGTGCGTGGCCACGCAGTCGTGGGTGAACAGGGAGTACAGGAGAGGGCTCAGAACGCAACCTTGTGGGGCCCCAGTGTTGAGGATCAGCGGGGAGGAGATGTTGTTGCCTACCCTCACCACCTGGGGGCGGCCCGTCAGGAAGTCCAGTACCCAGTTGCACAGGGCGGGGTCGAGACCCAGGGTCTCGAGCTTGATGACGAGCTTGGAGGGTACTATGGTGTTGAATGCCGAGCTGTAGTCGATGAACAGCATTCTCACATAGGTATTCCTCTTGTCCAGATGGGTTAGGGCAGTGTGCAGTGTGGTTGAGATTGCATCGTCTGTGGACCTATTTGGGCGGTAAGCAAATTGGAGTGGGTCTAGGGTGTCAGGTAGGGTGGAGGTGATATGGTCCTTGACTAGTCTCTCAAAGCACTTCATGATGACGGATGTGAGTGCTACGGGGCGGTAGTCATTTAGCTCAGTTACCTTAGCTTTCTTGGGAACAGGAACAATGGTGGCCCTCTTGAAGCATGTGGGAACAGCAGACTGGTATAGGGATTGATTGAATATGTCCGTAAACACACCGGCCAGCTGGTCTGCGCATGCTCTGAGGGCGCGGCTGGGGATGCCATCTGGGCCTGCAGCCTTGCGAGGGTTAACACGTTTAAATGTCTTACTCACCTCGGCTGCAGTGAAGGAGAGACCGCATGTTTTCGTTGCAGGCCGTGTCAGTGGCACTGTATTGTCCTCAAAGCGGGCAAAAAAGTTATTTAGTCTGCCTGGGAGCAAGACATCCTGGTCCGTGACTGGGCTGGGTTTCTTCCTGTAGTCCGTGATTGACTGTAGACCCTGCCACATGCCTCTTGTGTCTGAGCCGTTGAATTGAGATTCTACTTTGTCTCTGTACTGGCGCTTAGCTTGTTTGATAGCCTTGCGGAGGGAATAGCTGCACTGTTTGTATTCGGTCATGTTACCAGACACCTTGCCCTGATTAAAAGCAGTGGTTCGCGCTTTCAGTTTCACACGAATGCTGCCATCAATCCACGGTTTCTGGTTAGGGAATGTTTTAATCGTTGCTATGGGAACGACATCTTCAACGCACGTTCTAATGAACTCGCACACCGAATCAGCGTATTCGTCAATGTTGTTATCTGACGCAATACGAAACATCTCCCAGTCCACGTGATGGAAGCAGTCTTGGAGTGTGGAGTCAGCTTGGTCGGACCAGCGTTGGACAGACCTCAGCGTGGGAGCCTCTTGTTTTAGTTTCTGTCTGTAGGCAGGGATCAACAAAATGGAGTCGTGGTCAGCTTTTCCGAAAGGGGGGCGGGGCAGGGCCTTATATGCGTCGCGGAAGTTAGAGTAACAATGGTCCAAGGTCTTTCCTCCCCTGGTTGCGCAATCGATATGCTGATAAAATTTGGGGAGTCTTGTTTTCAGATTAGCCTTGTTAAAATCCCCAGCTACAATGAATGCAGCCTCCGGATAAATTGTTTCCAGTTTGCAGAGAGTTAAATAAAGTTCGTTCAGAGCCATCGATGTGTCTGCTTGGGGGGGGATATATACGGCTGTGATTATAATCAAAGAGAATTCTCTTGGTAGATAATGCGGTCTACATTTGATTGTGAGGAATTCTAAATCAGGTGAACAGAAGGATTTGAGTTCCTGTATGTTTCTTTCATCGCACCATGTCACGTTAGTCATAAGGCATACGCCCCCGCCCCTCTTTTTACCAGAAAGATGGTTTTTCCTGTCTGCGCGATGCGTGGAGAAACCTGTTGGCTGCACCGCTTCGGATAGCGTCTCTCCAGTAAGCCACGTTTCCGTGAAGCAAAGAACGTTACAGTCTCTGATGTCCCTCTGGAATGCTACCCTTGCTCGGATTTCATCAACCTTGTTGTCAAGAGACTGGACATTGGCAAGAAGAATGCTAGGGAGTGGTGTGCGCTGTGCCCGTCTCCGGAGTCTGACCAGAAGACCGCCTCGTTTCCCTCTCTTTCGGAGTCGTTTTTTTGGGTCGCTGCATAGGATCCACTCCGTTGTCCTGTTTGTAAGGCAGAACACAGGATCCGCGTCGCGAAAAACATATTCTTGGTCGTACTGATGGTGAGTTGATGCTGATCTTATATTCAGTAGTTCTTCTCGACTGTATGTAATGAAACCTAAGATGACCTGGGGTACCAATGTAAGAAATAACACGTAAAAAAACAAAAAACTGCATAGTTTCCTAGGAACGCGAAGCGAGGCGGCCATCTCTGTCGGCGCCGGAAGTAGAATG